>NC_056736.1:147705862-147885862 GCF_019279795.1 Protopterus annectens | reverse complement strand
CTGTAAAGAGCTTGCTACAGTTATAGAGCCAGACAACCATTAACACACATACCTTCCTTCATTAAGATGGCCACAATGTCAACCAATGGTAGCTGTTTAAAGGGATTTGTCACACTTTTTAAGATTTGTGTTGAATGTGTTGTGACAGTTGCATCGCATGCAGTTAGTGGTAACTGCTATGTTTGTTTTCTTCGGAAGAATTACTTATATTCCACCTGCAATTGTCATGACAAAACTTCTGTTGGCATTCTGAAGCATATTTATCTATGAAACGCCAACCCCCCAGGACAATGTCATGTTAGACAAACAGTGGCAGACTAGAGCTATAAATACTGGAGTTATTTTTTTTTTAATGGCTGGAATGGTGTTTTGCTTCTGCTGAAATAATTATCCATTTATGTATTGTTTTCAAACATCTACTGTAAGCCAAGGTATGATGTTAGTTGTGCTGTACATATTCAGCTGTTCAGAATATTATAGAATGTCCCTTACTGGATTTTCACGCACAAACACACACACACACACACACACGCACACACACACACACAGAACTTTATCACAGTACCTTTGCATACTTTGTACATTACATCACAATCTGTTTCCACAGTCTACTTCCAGCACTGTCATCATCCTTCCATTTTTCAATCATCACCCAAACAGTTTCAGCAATGTGTTTGTTCCTTTGTAAACTGCATTCCATACCTGTCCTATAGATTCATACTAAACTTTCTGCAGAATAAAAAAGTGTACTTTACTACAGAGGAATTTAAATAATGAACTAAATATCACTCCCTTGCCCAAAAGTAACTCTGTGAGTGTGTGCCCTCCTGTGTGTGTGTGTGTGTGTGTGTGTGTGTGTGTGTGTGTGTGTGTGTGTGTGTGTGTGTGTGTGTATGTGTGATTATTACAGTGCTCATTCCATATTCATAGATAATTTTTAAACAGATCCATACATTTTACTAACATTTCCCAAAATACCAAATAAAAACACTTTACGCATACACATACTGCTGTCACTAAAAACATTAACAAAACATCTGTGCAGCACTGTGAACCTACAGTGATAACAATAAGTGCAGCCACAAAATAAAGTAATGCAGTCACCAGTTTAAAAAATATATCATTTAGTAATCATCAGCAGAAGAAATTCATTATATCCTAACAGAACCCTTACGATATGTGATTTCTGAAATGCCTTTCATTCTGGTATGGAAGAAGCCATACAACCTCATCATTGTCAACATCACTGTCCTCAGAATTTACTGCTGAACTCCAAACAGAGTATCTTGCAAGTATTTAAAGCTCAAACATCAGAAGTTAAACCTACAATTTGGACATCTCAGCTATCACTACAAAAAACACCCCAGTCATGACAGCCTTAGTGGAACCCCTTACTTGACATCAAAGGTCAGAGGGCATTCTACAGAAAGTTACATAGAATTCTAGTAAACAACAGGAAAAAAAGAAAAAAAAGAATGATTACAAACCATAAAATGATTATGCAAAAACCACAAAAGGAGGCTTTAAAACAATAAAGTAACCATAAAGGTAAGAATAACAATAAATCACTATAAATGAACACTGAGGTACTCCATCACAGCTTTCTCTGGGAAGCCACCCTCTTTGCCCACCCTAGCTGTAGTCATGATTCTTTGATTTTTTTCCTTCTCCATTTTTTCTTCAGTTCTGCTTCAATTTAAATATTTTCAATTCTTGCCCTACTATTGAAAGAAATCCATATACATTTAATTTCTCCAGATTTTGTATTCTTCTTAATCTTACGGTAACTAATAATGTTTTTCTTTTATGGTCACTGACATCTGTATGCCTGCTTTATACATGTCCCTAAAAAGTGTATAGTTTTTTTTTTTTTCCTCATAGCCAGGGTCATGCCTAGAAAGCTTCAGTTGACATGCCCACTCACCCATTTAATAATTATGCATAAACCAATAAATAGATTATAATTATTATGCCTTTCATAAACATTGTATGTTCACTGTTCTTCATATACTATATTAGATATGTTTAAGATAGATTACGTTTTGGTAATTTTCCAAAGAGTATGTAAAATGTGATTATTGTAAACATTGCCTGAAATTCTGTAACATTACTTAAATATGTGTACATCTACCCCCTGTACAGGGACTTGACTTAAAAGTGTCTTTACAGCAGTCATTCTATGATTTGGCAATGAAATAAAAAATAACTAATACATAAATGCTCTCCATATGTATCTTTATCTTTTTTTCTTTATTTATATGTTGTGTCTTCCTGGTTTTTCTAATGCTCTATAGATGCAATTCTGTTTTCCAGTATATCTGCAATACTATATATATATATATATATGTAAAAAATAAGATGTGTTATTTCTTTCACAACATTGTGTAGGACAACCATGCAGACACTTCTGTATCTCCGCAGGTGAGATGTGCTGATACTCATTTGCAACATCCCCCATAAAACAGGAAATCTACTACCCAAGCCATGGTTTTACAACCATTCAAAATATGAGGCAGTCTATCTTATTTTGCTCAGGCTGTGTAAGACGTGTCTGAAAATGCCTTTCATTTTGTAGACACTCAACATGTGTTTGGGTACAGCTGCCCATACCACATGCGACAATCTTCTCCACTGCCTCACCACTTTGTCTTGCAGACTGACGGCCTAATATATGACCCAGCTTGTACAAATGTCCAAACCATGTAAGGCTGAATCTCAGTTATTGAAGAGATGTGACTCTTACAATCTGAAAATATATGTCAAGAACATTCTGCATATGATTGATTGCTACCAAAAGTCCTTTAGGTTTATGTGCTCAGTAGTTTACTTCCTTAACGCAGAAAATACTAACGTAACACCCCTAGAAATGCACTGCTTAGAAAGAATTCTGAAGAGCTGGTATGCAGCTCATTTATTGTATCTTCAGTGTTTTAGCACTAGATGTAGTATTTTCAAAAATCACTTCAGTTTATAACTTAACATCCTACTGTTATAAAAGCAATGAGGGCATTGCAGACATGTAAAAAGACAATCGGCAAGGGAATTATGGAATGGAGTAATAAGGCCTTGTAGTCCAAGGTTTGATTCCTTCAGACTTTATCTGCCTAACGTGTGGCATTGAGGAAATTACTTAACCAGATACCGCATGCTGGTTAACTCTGAAAAGATGTATTTGAGTTGATTAGATTCACCCAAGTAGCAAGTAAAAAAAAAGTAATTACATCCCTTCTGTATTAAGATTTTAATGCCGAGTTTCTTCAGGATGAGTGAATATTTGATTTTGCAGTAAAAGCAATTATTCCCATATCCTTAAGGCTGTGTGACCTTAAAATATTAAAGTAGCATGGATTTGGGAGAGAAGGGGTTGCTCCTCTGTGTTATTTCTGACACAACAGATTTGAAGTTTTTTGTTACATTATTTTGTTCCATTGTACTAGATCAACATTTGGTAGATTAATTCTGCTGTGTGTTCTAGTGCATTAGTTTCTGACATTTTTGTTCAGTGTTTGAATATTTCAGCACTTCATCCTTAGGCTTTTGCACAGTAATCATGACCACAGAACCATGCACCTGTGTCTGCATGTTACATGCATTTTTGTTCCCATGTCAGATTACTTCTTCTCACTATTAGATAAATCTTATATGGCCAGGAAGTATTATGTGCATTATATGCAGCTCACATCTGCAATTCTGAAATATTATCCATCATGTTGCATTTTAAATCCCAGATCTAGTCTCCAAATGTAGTTTAGTAGAGATATGCTTGTTTTAATTCCTTTTGGAATCCTTAGAAAGAAAAATACACATTATACAAGAAGGGAATACATGAATAACTATAACTTCATGATTTCAGTGTGTAATGCAAACACCTACCTGTCCCTACCAGCATCAGAAATTACAGTAACCCTGACTTAAATTTAATTATGCTGTCATATACTTTCCTCAGTCAAATATTATTACTGGATTTTTTTCAAAAATCATATGAAATAAAATTCATTCATATAATTGTGACTTTCTGAAAGAAAGACTATTGAAGATATATAAAATGATGTATAATGATAAAGATAAAAATAAAAACAAACCCTGCAAAGTCAGAGTTGTATAATTAAGGATAAAGGCATTGCATTTCTTCAATTTCCTTTCCTTGCTCTGGAATGTTATGCATATACTGTCTAAGCCAGATGACTCTACTTGGCATTGCTTACTCCCTCTGTGGGATAAATATCATTTCAAGAAACTTTCCTAGTAACGTGTAAAGGTACTACCACCCTAGAAATAAGACTACCATTATATTTCAAGTAAGAGCTACAGCTGGTCAAACATAAAAAATGCAAAATAACAAAGAAATCAGCAGTGCTGCCTCTTCTGTATTCCTACACCATAGCTGTTCAAAGTATGCTTGATCTGAGGCCTCCTTATCTGTCAAAGCACAGCAGTTTCATATACAGGCATTCCCTGGCATTTTTAAACATGTACTGCCAGTATCCATTGGAAAGCTTCAGTCATATTGTTATTTAAAATTTAGAAGATTCTAGCACAGAAGCATTTTTAAAAACATATTGAGATTGTTGGCTTTATTGTCTTTTTCAAAGAAGCATGGGCTAACATGTATTCATATGTCAATACAATATTGTTTTATATTAAAGTCACACAAAAAGGATTATAACCTTGATGTAAGATATCCGTAATCCACATATCTTGTATAGCATCTCTGCTTTGAAAAAGTAAATAAGATTTCAGAAAAAGCTGTTTTCAAAAACATCTTCTTCAACCATAACTATAAATTAACCGACTGAGCTATTCCCATCTTTATTAAACTTTCACTATCTAAGCTCCGGATTAACTTCTAAGGTCACCAAATACATACATACATACAAATGTTTCAAGCATGGGCATGAAGCCCTTCTAGCTTGCCAATATGCCAAAACACTTGTTCCCATAACAAATGTCTAGGCTGTTCTTAAAAATATCTAAACTAGTACTTGCTTTAATGTAATTTGGTAGTCTGTTGCAAGCATCAGCTACTCTGTCAGAGAACCAATTAGTACACTTCTCATTCCTATAGAACCTTCTACATGGGTTGTCTGATGATTCTCTAGTACTTTTTGATAACCCCAAATATTCCCAGAGGTAGTTGTTCCTAAATGCCCTATACACCTGAATAAGATATCCTCTTAAATATCTGTAGGATACAATGTACAAGTTCAGATATTTTAGTCTTTCATAATAACTTAGATTTTCACATCCATGGATGCCCTTAGTATATTTCCGCTGTACTCTTTGCAGTTTATTTATGCTTGTTTTCCTATAGGGTTTCCATATTGTTGTTCCATACTCAAGTTTAGGTCTAATGTAACTAACAAACAATGATTTCATTATGTTTCATTTCCTAGACTTTATAAATCTTTTTATACAACCTATAGTTCTATAACTATCATTATCCAATTGGTTGATATGATTAGAAAGCCTCATAGCTGAATATGCTCATATACCCAGGTCTTTAAATGAGTCTACAGTTTCAATCACTGTGTGCTGTATTAAATATTCACCTTTCAGTTTATGTCTCCCAAATCTCATATGCTTAGTTTTTGATGTATTTATCAACATATTATTCTCAAATGGTCAATTTAGTCAAATTATTTTGCAGACATGCCTTATCTGTAACACTTGTAAACAGTTTACCCAATTTCAGGTTGTCAGCATATAGACTATAGAACACCTCAGATGAAAAATTAAGGTCTGAAAGATACAGTCTAAACAAGTAAGGGCCTAGTACAGATCCCTGTGGGACACCTTGACTGTAACCAAGAATTTCACCTGTCCAGTTGGTGTGTGATACTTGCCATGTCATATTTGTAAGACATGCAGCTATCCATCTAATCAACAGAGTATCAATACCTAGTTGTACTAATTTATTGATCAGTGTTTTGTGCATGACCCTGTCAAATGCTGAAGTTAAATCTATATAAATCTCATCACAGCATAATTTTTCATTCATAGCTGTTATTATATTGTTATAGAACATCATGTTACAGGTTGTAATAGATCTATTTTCAACATATGCATGCTGATATATGGTTTCAAGTCCCAACCTATGCAGTTCTGACAATAACTTATCTAGTATTACCTTCTCCATTATTTTTCCACAACATGAACGTTGACTTAAGGGTCTGTATGAGTCTGGGTTTGTCCTACTCCCCTTTCCATTAAAGACAGGTTTAATAAGTGCATGTCTCCAATCTTGAGGAATCTCCTCATATTTATATGTCCTAGTGAATAATAGATGTAATGGCAGTTTAAGTTCTTGCTTAAGTGTTCTCAAATCATTGTTACCTATTCCATCTCCTCCCTGTGCTTTGTTTGGATCCAGTTTGGACAGTTCTTTTTCATTATAATCTAATTTGATTCCAGTATCTGGGTTTACCTGGATGTCACTAGGACAACTTACCACCCCTTTTGTGTAGCCAAACTATTTTGCATAAGATTTTGTAAATATATCTATAATCTGTTGTGTCTGAGAATAAATTTTAGAATCTGCACACAGTTTATCAATTTGTGTATCTTTACTCCTTCCATAGCTTATGTATCTATAAAAAGGTTTCCTATTATGCTCAATATCTTTATATACATTTTCTTCAAATTTTTCTTGATCTTGTCTAACACTATGCTTAATCTGTTTGTCCAGCTCATTTATTTCAGTTTTCAAAGTTGTAGTTCGCCCTCTCTTCCATTTATTATATTATTTGGCTCTCACCTTAATCAGGTATCTTGTTCTTATGGAAATATGCCCCCCTGATGTTACGTGCTTAGATCCTGATGTTAAACATTTTTTCACTTTTTGCACTCAATTTATTTTTCAAAACTTTCCACATTCCATCTGCAGTTTTTCCACTAAACACCTCACTCCAGTTAGTTTTATAAATCAATTTTTTTGCTTCCTTATAATCTGTAATTAACCTTCTGTGCATTGGCTTAGATTTCAGTTTGGCAGAATTATCTAGCAACAAATTAACTTTTATGACCCCGTGATCACAGCACATCAATGGTGGTAAAACTTGACTTGAAGTTACAGTAATTTCTTTAGGAACACAAACAATATCTAGTATATTCTGTCCCCTGGTAGGTTTTTTTTTACAATCTGAAGCATTTGTTGTTTCTGAATATACTCTGTGAATAATTTCTTTACTAACGTTGTTGAATCAATATTATTCCAGTCTGTTTCTGGCAAATTTAAGTCCCCAGCTAATATTATTCTTCCTTTCTGTGTTTTATGCAAGAAATGTATGAATTCCTCTAGGTCATCTGCACTTGGCTTTGGTGGTCTGTACAATCCAACAATTGTTATATGTTCCAGGGTGGTCTTTGTCACAGTTACACTGTCTATAGTATTGGTGTTATCATTGAACATGTAATAATCACAAGTCTCATAGCTATCTTTAATCCCTATCATAAAACCTCCACCTGATTTTTTGATAGAATGTCTTTTACAGTAAAAACATTTATACCCTGACAGAACTGGTTTCCAGTCATTGTTCTTTAACCATGTTTCACAAACTATAACAATATCAATCTTGTGGGAACGTAGCAAATTTTCTAATAAAAAAAACGTTATTATTAATACCCCTAGCATTAACAACCATCAAAGATGCATCAAATGTTGCTATCTGTGAACTGTTACATTTTTGACCTGGCAAAAATCCTGGCTAGTGTTTGTCAAATATTGCAAAATATCTGCTGCAAAAATTCTCTTCCCTGATCTAGACGAATGCACACCATCCTTTCTGAACACATGTGCCCAGAAGAAGGCTTGGATGCTCTACACATTTCCATTTTTTAAAAGAGGACATTTTTTCCATGTAGATGTTTATCCAAAACATCTTTTCATTCACAGTGACCTGACTATCCTTTCTATAGGTGATTTGTGAAAAATATGTCCTAACACCAGTTCAACCTATACTATCTAGGAGGGCTGTCAGTTCCCAACTAACAGTCAGAGAATCTTTGTTGGTGACATCATTTGTACCAACATGAATAAAAACAAATCCATACCTCCTTACATTAAGGCATTCCAAGGCTTGTTTCACATCTAGTTTTGCTCCTGGCAAGCATAACACTACTCGATGTTCATTATCATCTCTGCAAATATAAGTATCAGTTCTTCTAATAACTGAATCTCCAATTACAAGAATATCTTTGCTGACCATCTCTGAAGAATCTTCAGCTTCTAATACAGTCATTTCAGCTCTATCAGTTGTTATGAAAGATAGACCTTCATCACTATTAGTCTTATTAATTCCACTCTTTTCATTGCATATTAAATTCTCATCCAGCTGGCACTGTAAATCCGCAGCTAGAGCCATGTATCAACATCTGTCTTTCTCTTCTTTTTTCTTACAGTAATGTTCTTCAATCCTTCCACGCTCAGTTTTGATTTATTCCTTTTCACCTGCCCCTTGCCTCTTTTTTCTACCTTTTCCATTGGAAATGTGATCCCTTTTTCTGTAGCCTGAGGGTTTTCTGATGGACAGATATCATAATTTCCTGTAACCTGTGTGTTACATAACAAAGCAGAATCCTTTTTAGTACAAATTTGTTTTCCTTTACAGTCATTAGTCAGTTTCTTTTTCTTCCTTGTTATTTGTTGAGAACTTCTTCCTTTCTTTCTTTTTTTGTTTCCCTCTAAACAAACTGGATCCTCAGATTGCTGAGTACATGCATCCACAATTCCATAGTTCTCAGGGGCCTCATCATCTTTCATAGGAGTTGAATGTTCTTTGCAGAAAATAGATGCATCAGTTCCTAAATCTGTTCTATTTGTTCTATGCCTAACATTATTTATTTCATCAGTCCAGTCATTAATATATGATACAACAGTTCTCTAAGCCATGCCAATTGCACATGTACAATCATCATCATTAAGTTGAGATTTGCTTCTAACAATGGTAAGCAAATCATCCAACGTTTGACACGAGGAACAAAGATCACCAGTGTTATCAGCTGTTACCTTTAAATATGCATAGCATTTATTACACTGTACAAGATACTTGTGCATTAGCAAATCGTTAATTGCATACTCATTTAAGGAATCCATATTCAGCTTTAATTGAATAAAATATTGCAAAGGAAAAAAATTACACAAAGTTAGTAGCAAAGAATTCAAAGGAACTTAAATCAACTTCTTTGACAAAAAATTATACCAGCAATATCCAACTAAATAATAAAATACAATATAGTTGTTCTGAACATACAAGTTCTACCAGCCAGACAGAAGTTGTAATTTCTTTACTTCTGCTCAGTATAGCTCGCAATCGCACCTCCTTTTAACAGTAAAAATAAATAAAACTTCTCTTACCAGTCAACTCCACAACAAATCACAAACCAAGACAGGATTGTTTTGATATGCTCAGAATTTTCCTCTCTGCAGTCTGTGTAAATTTATAGCTGTCTAAGCGCATTGTGGTGGCTAGAGCTTCCCTGTCCAAAACCTATCCCTTTCTCACAGCCAAGAGTGAAATTAAAGGTAAAACAACAAAATATAAATCAAAGTAAAGCTTGTTAATAAGCAGTCTGTTCCTACCTACAAACAGTTAAAAATAGTGATAAATGCAATATAAATTCAAATAAAACTTCTCTTACCAGTCAACTCCACAACAAATCATAAACCAAGACAGGATTGTTTTGATATGCTCAGAATTTTCCTCTCTACGTTCCTACATTGATCTAGATTTAATGTAATTCTGACAAGAATCAAGGCTTCATCCTGGAGTTATTTTGCCAATATAAAAAAATTAAGCTCCACATACGTATAATCTTTGCAGGCAAATATTAAATTCTTAGCACCAGAACTTAAATATATGGCATTATTTAATGTGTAGAATCTATAATCTCTGAAACCAATTCAGAAAACTGTGGGGAGAACACTGAGAGGTGCACTGTCCTCTATGTGTCTATGTGTTTTCTTTCTTTTCTTTCTGACATTAAATGTTTGGGCTTATTTTTTAGTCAACGTATCATACAGCTTTTTTAAAAAGAAAGGTGATTTTCATGTACAATGGCATGTTTGTCTATTTTTGCTCTTCTAGAATCAAACAGCAATTTCTCTTCTCTAAAACAAACATTCTATTTCAATCAAGGCCCTTTGAAAAGCAATCTGACATTGCTGCACATAGTTTTGTTCAATTATATTATTATTATTATTATTATAATATCTCTTTCATCTATTGGTTCGACTAATCGGAACTGCCTTAAGAGTAGCATTCCATTTAAAATACAGAATGACAGTGGTCTTTTCTTGTTATATTGTCATTTTAATCTAACACAAAGCAATTGTAAATGCTTTCATTCTAGCTACCTTACAACTGTCATTATGTATTTATTCTTGGCTACATAACATGAAAAGTGACTTTGAAAAAGGGAGGCAAAGAAAGAGGCAAATCAGACATTCCTCATAATTTAAAAAAACATGAAATTTAAATCAGCTGAAAGACAGATTATGCTTAATTTCTCATGCCTGAACCTTCTGAACAGGTGCATGTATATTTGCATATTGGCAACAATAATCAGTCAGGCATCCTGCTGAGTTCTCCTCTTTTGCATACTTTGAGGGTTATTGTTTTTGGCCTGCAGCCAGCGTGTGAATGCCATTACAGAATTTTGTACTAAACAGAGGTGGCTGTACTACATACATGTGAATCAAAATAAGATATTTGTGTTATCTGGAAATATATTAAAATTACATGATAAAATGCAAACATAAAATGGTTTAGGATGATGTGCTGAAGAACCAGGTTATGTAGCAAAAGTAAAGTATCATGAAGATATTTCTTCTTCCCAATCTCCAGGTTTTCACACACACAGGGCTCATCCTGGATAAAGGGTATTGTTGTAGGGATGTTATGCATAAGATATTGAAGATGCTTACATAGTGCTGAGGCTGACTGTATATATACACACTGCCAGTTATAAAGCTTCTTGTTTATTTAGATGTTTTTATAAACTCCACCAGAAACAGTTCTGTTTTTCAGTCTCAGACAGTAAAAGATTTGATTTGGCTGTATATTCTACTCACAGCCTCACTCTGTAGACAAGACTGTGTGTGATTAAACCTAAATCTGTGCAGTACTGAAGATGAAAGTTATTGTAAGCTATTGCTTTGTCACTTTATAAAATGTGGAGTGCCTCTTTCTAAAAGCACCCACACACCCACATATTTCTTTGAAATCATTTAAATATTTAATTATTTCCTACCTAAGACATGTGAGAAGATTCTTGATTACGCTTAACACAGCCATGGGCAGCATGTGGTAACAAAATGAAGATACATGTTATTATCAATTGCTGAACAATTAAAAAATAAAAAAATAAGTGAAGCACCTTTCACTGAATCACAGAGGTAAGTTGTTTTTTTTTTCAGGGAAGAAGCCCCCACGATGACCATGCAGTGGGACATCCCCACACTCCAGAACTTGAATATACTTATTCTGACTTTGCATAGCAGTGGAGAAAAATAAAACTCAACAGTCAGTGAATGCTGTTTTGCTCACTTTTCCTCGATTGATCAACATTTGATAATTGTGCTGCCGATCAAATGACATCAAAATAAAATTTAAAAATGTATAGCATCTGGTACACTATACAACATGTGCCTCTATAATCTGCTTTCCCCAAAAAAGACAAATACATGTGACTGACATTGCAACCAGTTTATTAATTCCAACAGAATTCATCTTGTCAAAAATCAGTTCTAAAAGCAGCATTTTAAAACATAACAATTTTTAAACCATACATGCCAAGTAAACCAAAACAGTATGAGGACTGGGAAGCATCACAGAGAACCAGCACCGGTCCAGCCTATCTCATTCCAAAATTGAGTGACATAATGACAGAGACTCCTTAGCAGACTTGCCACTGGCCATACAGAGCATTATAAACAGGCCACCCCCACTTTACTAGATCTAGCACCGACCCAGAAAAGGAAAAGAAAATGAAAAGTGCCTGGAGAGACCCAGCTACTGCCCACCTGTTTAACCAGGTAAACATAGCCTGTCCTCCCCCACCTTTATGGCATGATATAAATAGCAACCCAAGTGAAAAAAAAAAGCCATCAAGTTAACTTGTTGCTCAAAGACATCTATGCTTGAATAGTCTCAATCAAAATTGCTGTATTTGAGGTTATCAACATTTACAAATAAGAGGATAAATCAAAACTGAATAGATACCAACACATGCTTGATTTATGAATACCATCATCTCAATACCAAATGAGATCTTTATCTGCAAAGTCTCAATGGTAAATGCAAGAGGAACATCTCTAGCAAACTGATGTTTGAAAAATTTGCAGGCTGACTCCAAGGTTGCAGGCATGAAAGTGCCACCCAATACAACACAGGTATGATACAGGACCAGGCAACAACCAAGATGGAGAATAATTGTTGAACGGGTACCTGATCTCTGAAAAACAGTGGAAAGCAACCTATGCATGGGAAATGTACCTGAACTATTACAACCTAAATGAATAATTACTACATGAAAGTGAAAAAAATCATTGCATTGTAATGTTCTGCAAATTTATCAAAAGGGGATTCCATAACACGGCACCAACCCTTTTCCATTATATATTCCTAAAACAAGGATTCAAACCTAGAACTGAATCTCCTTGGTGGACTTTCTCTAGATCTGAATCTCCTTGGTGGACTTTCTCTCTGCTGACTGCCTGAACCACAATCAAATAAACAAACATCAAAAAAGGTAGTATACCTGTAAAAGTAAAGCACACAATAATAAGGAGACTAAAACCTGTAAAACAACAAATCATCTTCTTCTTCTTTCTGCTTTTCCCAGTTAGGGGTTGCCACAGAGGAAGATCTGTCTGCTCATGATTGGCAGTGGAGTTTTACGGTGTCGAGTTGCCAGCCCGGCACCCAGCCTTCTACAAAAGGCACAAAACAACAAAACATCTAATATATAAAAAAAAAAAAAAAAAAAAAAAAAACAGAACGACCATTTGAAAGCCCTCTAAATAATTTCTACAGACCTGCCTTCCAAAGCTAGACCAGTAGCTTAGCCTATTTGAAAAGAATGATGATTACAGGGAGATGAATAACAATTACAGGGAGATGAATAATGATTACAGGGAGATGAGTAACGATTACAGGGAGATGAAAAATGATTACAGGGAGATGAATAACCATTACAGGAAGATGAATAACGATTACAGGAAGATGAATAATGATTACAGGGAGATGAATAACGATTACAGGGAGATGAATAACGATTACAGGGAGATGAATAACGATTACAGGGAGATGAATAATGATTACAGGGCAATGAATAATGATTACAGAGAGGGTTCTGATAAGGTAAAGCTTTGTGTAAACAACTGTCCAAATCCCTGGGTACTAATGGTAAACAATGGGGATGACACACACTAATCGATAATATTTATGAGAAATATAGCCACAAATGATCAATCTCCAAGGATGTGGACAAAGAAAAGGGATTTTGATATGAATTTAAAAATCAGCTGATGGTCTGAACTTGTCTGATCAGTGTTTAACTTAGGAACCCACACTAATACACCATCATAAATAATAGATACCTGGTTCCATTTTAAAATACCCAGTAAGTCACTATTGTGAAACACTGCTGTGTATAATCATGTGAGCAGGATCGCCCATAATTCATAATTATGGTAGTTGCTTGAGACTGTATGCACTCCTCCCAGTAAGGAATTCAGAAGGAGTTTAATAACGGATACTCAAAAAACAGTGAGAGCTCCCTTATGTCTACCCCAGTCTGAGAATAACTTATTAACCAACCAGTGTTTTGTAATATCCTGAGGACTGTATAGTCTTGGGATGGCACTTTCATGCCTGCAACCTTGGAGTCAGCCTGCAAATAAACTGAACACAGATGATGCACCTTAACAGTTCTGGGTGAATCACACATAATTCTCAAGATGTTAAATAATGAACAATAAGGTGAGATGACCTCCCTCTATTTTCCTTGGAAAGGGTTAGATAAAAATATCTAAGAGACCTAATGGTGAGTCCATCAGCTTTCCTCATGTTGGAGCCCATGAATTCTAACACAAGCTTCACCAATTATCCAGATATCTGGTGGGATCTGAGTGGTCAAAGACACAGCATCTGGTGGGATTTGAGTGGTCAAAGACACAGCATCGAAAGCCAATTGACAAAATCTGGAGACCTGCAGGTGAGAAAGAAAGTCAGTAAGTACGTTCTTGACTCCTGGAATATGTTTGACAAAAAAATGAAAGACTAATTTGCAAGCTCTGCAACACCAATAATCTTAAAAGAGTCCAAATCTAAATAGACCCAGAATATCTCCTGTTCAGGACTTGCCTGAATGTAAGATTAAAAAATGACATTCCTTTCATGCAAATCATCCTCCCAAACTACTGTTGTTACCCAAATCAGCATAAGTTCAAGAAATGTGATATCATTTTTTTCTGTCAGAAGACTAAGGAGGAGGTCAACGCCCTTTAAGATATGCCAGCCCCACTGCTGCATCTGTAAGTAAGTAAGTAAGTGTAAGGCATCAGTTGAAACATAATTGTCCAGCCAAAAGAAAATACCATTGAGCCTGACAAAAATGTGAACCACAGATATAGGTCTGCTTTTACATTTTTAGCAATCATAAATCAGTGATCTTTCTGTTGGCCACCACATAACAAATTAACCAATGAATGTGTGAACATTCTATCAGGGGATACTGCTCAATATGCAGAATTTAAGAGACCCAGAAGTTCCATATGATCATGTACTCTGTTTTTTTCAATAGATAAGAATTCTCTGATGGACAGTTGTAAATGGTCCTACTGATCTAGGGGAAATCCAGATGAAGAAGAATGCACTTCTAATTCAAGACCCAGGAACAGAAGTGACATGACAATGCCTTAATTTTTTTTCCTGAGCAAGGGGTGTAACCAAATGATAATACACATCCTGGAAAATATTTAGACCATGTCATGTTTCATGTTCCCCTTCCTCGATAATCAAAAAATCATCAAAATAATATACAGCTCACACTCAAGGAGCTTGTAGTTCCTAGTACAACTGTAAAGCTGTGCTAAACATGAGGAAATCCAGATGAGAAGAATGCACGTCTAATTCAAGACCCAGGAACAGACGTGACATGACAATGCCTTCAATTTTTTTCCTGAGCAAGGGGTGTAACCAAATGATGCTACATATCCTGGAAAATATTTAGATCATGTCGTGTTTCATGTTCCCCTTTCTCGATAATCAAAAAATCATCAAAATAATATACAGCTCACACTCAAGGATCTTGTGGTTCCCAGTACAACTGTAAAGCTGTGCTAAACATGAAATATATTCACCAGTAAAGTAAGCCACAAAATGCAGGAAATTATCACTTTAATAGTTGTAAATGAAAATAAAAATACAGTTAAAAGCTTTTGTCTTACATATTAAGACTTCATCAGAATCTAGCACTTTCTCTTTTAAAAGAATGAGTCGCATGACATAAAATCATCTGACACTGGTTGAATGTCCTTCAAAGCTTTTAAATTTAAATAGATTAAAAAACATTACTTATAACTTATGCATAAAATAAAAATAATATAACCTAAAAGCCTAATTGTTGCTAAAAGTGTTACAAAACCAAGATAATTCATGCAGCTATAAATATTAAAATCTTATGCATTTAAAAATGTGCAAAAAGTATATTTGTTAAAAAGATAAGTGACAAGCATTTACTATACATATCTTGTAGGTCTTAATCTAACAGGGCTAGTAATTCAAATGTGTTCATTTAACCATGGTGGATTCCCTTGATGGAGCCCTGGAAGTATCCGCTGTAACTTACAATGGGTGGAGCTTAATTGTTTTCAAACAAATATTCATATTCCTGTAACCGTAGAGGATACTAAAGAAGTGTAAATGGCAAACTCTTCAAAACATTCTATTTTTGCAGTGATAGTATTCTTTAGGTTCTAGGTTTTAAACTAGATTTTATAAGAAGCAGTAAACACAGTAATTATTAAGACTGTAATATTTTGTAAATAACTTTCAGTATCTCAGCAGCCACTCAGGTTATACACATTCAGTTAACAACATTTTATTCATTCAGATGAGAGCTTTCATATAAATATGAGCAACAATAAATATTTCTTTAAATGTAATAGACAGAGGTAAAATATCAACACATTTGTGTTTGCCATTGTGTAAGCTTTAAGATGGAATCTTTTAGTTTAATACTTTTGTATGAGACGTGGTTTTGGAATTATTAATGCAAATGCAAGCAACCAATATTTGACCCCCTAGGGGATCAGTAGGATGTAACTACAGAAACACCTGGAAGCATCACTTGGCTGTAATGAGTTAAGAGGAGTTACCAAAGCAGTTCCCTGCAGGTTAGGGTGTCCTCCTACCTTCCCTCCTTGAGGACACTTTTCACAACTGTTTATGAAAAAAATAGAACATTTTTAAAACTAACGCACTGGTTGGAATGTTTGTAAACAGCATTTCTCCTTGTTTTTAATATCATAAGTATGTTGATAAATTCTTTGCCACAGTTCCCTCTCTGTTTTGATTATGCAAAATGCAGCACAGGACCCGTAACTGACTAAATATACCACCCCTGCACTTTTATAAGAACAAGGCATACCTCTCAGCCACACCAAATTCCTCGGTAAATACTGGTTTTGATGGCAAAATATTGGGGTGCCACAAATTCCTGAGTGGCCCCTTTAATTTCAAAATTTCCCAGGTTTGTTTTTGAAGTTTATGAGGCTGTTGCCTGTCAGAATGCCGAACTATGCAGCAGAGTGAGTTTGACAGGTTATTCAGGAAGGGTATAGCACATCCCTTCAGGTTTTAATGTGTGCGTTTATGTGCTTTTGTGCTTAAATTAAAGTTGGATTTTAAAATAATTCCAGCTGATTCTTGGTCCTGTGGTGCCTTGGATTGTCTTACATCCCTCCAGATATTACTTAGTTTCAGCATAGCAGATAGTTCTGTTAAGGTCTGCAAGCTTTACTTGGTTCAGCGGAACAGCAGGCAGTTGCTTTAAGCTGAGTGTTCTCCATTCAGAACTCTGTGTGTGCGGCAGATATTTGAATTAGTTCTGTAAGCTTTACTTGGTTCTTTTAAGATGAAACAGCACATATTTGAAGCAAGTCAGCAAACTTTACTTAGTTCTTTTAAGCTTTAACGGAATGCCAGATAGTTCTGTTAAGGTCTGCAAGCACGTGTGTGTGTGTGTGTGTGTGTGTGTGTGTGTGTGTCAAATGCCACAGGTAGGTATAACTGGTGGTTAGAGTTACTCAGACTCAAACCCTGTACCTTAGGTACAAGGAGCAAGAACCTAAATTCTCTACCCATACCACCACTTGTCATTCAAGGAGTTAAATCCATAGTAAATAACGATAGCCATTTAATTTTCAATCTTCCTGTCTTTCAGGAAATCATGGTAACATAACACATTTTATTCTAGCAAATTTTCTAAGATTATACAAGCAATGTTTAAATGTGTCCCTGGTTTTGGGTCTTTGTCCCCCCCACCAATAAATGTTGGCTTTTTCCAGATTTCTTGTGCTGCATAGTTTTTCAGGTGGTGAGACGTTTAGTGCTATTTATGCCAAGCCTGTTTGTTGTTAGTAGTACAACAGGTAAAATGCTTAATTTTCATGCAGAAGGATGTGGGTTCTACTCCCACAGTACATAGATGGATTGTTGTGTTGTACTTTTAAAGGGGAGGATGCTGCAGTCCTAAGAATGTCCTCTTTAGCAAATATATCTAGTAACTATGAGCCTGTTATCAGTTTGCCATCCATTCCCTATAGCAATATTACTAGCTAATTTTTTTAATGTAACATAGGCAATTTATTCCTCAAGGGCAACAGACACTTTATTTGCACATGAAACAATGAAATATAAAGTTGTTTGCTAGCAGCAACCTCTTCATTAGTTTACAGATCTCTTGGCAATTTTATTTTCGTAGCTAGCTTTGGAGGATCTTATAAGGGATCTCAGCTTCTTACTGAGGCTGACCAGGGCGCTCCTCCACTCATGGGATTTTACTCTCTTTTGCAACAGTTTCTTCCTTTTGTTGTACAGTTTGTTTATGGCAGGGGACCACCAGATTGGCTTCCTTTTTTTGGAGGATAGTGTCTTGGTTCTGTTTGGGATAGCACAATCCATGCACTCATGTAGGTGCTTATAGAGCGCATTTGTGTAGGATTCAGCAGTTGTAACTGTATTGTCCATCTGCATGGGTGTCATGAAGTTCACTACTTCTGTCTTAAGAAGCATGAAGTTGGCTTTGGAGAAATTTCTTACTGTGGTTTCCTTAATGGGGGTGGGGGTGGGATGTGGATATCAAGGGTAATTAGCTTATGGTCGGATCTGACCAACGAGGAGTTGACTTCAGGTGTGGAACACCGGTCACTCATGTTGGTAATGACTAGGTCTAGGATATTGTTGCCCCTGGTGGGGGTGTGGATAAGTTGATCTAGGGCAGTGGAGTTTATGAATTCCAGAAAGCGTTGCGCTAAGGAGTTAGTACATGAGTAGTTTTCCCAGTTAATGGTGGGGTAGTTGAAGTCACCCATTATTAGGGTGTTTGGTTGAACCTTAATATTTTCCAGTACATCAAGAAAAGAGGAGTGGGAATCCTGGGGCATGGTGGGGGATCTGTAGCAAGCTACAATTTGGATTGCAGTTTTGCCCAGAGTTAGTTGCACTTGGATAACCTCGGATGCATTATGCTGAGCAACTAGCCTGGAGGTGTGGATATCCTTAATGAATATGGACACACCCCCACCTTTGGTGTTTTGGTCCAGGGTAGATGGACGAAAAGTGTGGTATGAGTTATAGCCTGGTAGTGCAGGGGTGCTCTCTGGAGCCTTGAACCAGGTCTCAGTCACTGCACAGATATCGATGTTCTCCATTTTAAGGAGTGCCTCGAGTGAGTGCATTTTGAAATTTAGACTTCTAGCACTGAGTAGCATTGCCCTCAGTTTTTGCTTGCCTGTTCCTGTTATGGTGGTGAATTTGTTACTTGAACCCTGCCTAAAAAAGGCACTATAGGGGTAGCAAGAGCCTTAGCCAGTATCAGGAATCCTAGGGTCGACAGGTGCAGGCCATCTGTGGCAAAGCAGACAGATACTGAATCCCCTTTGAATGACACCAGAAGCTTAGTCAATTGTTGAAATCAATCATTTTGTCCTTGTACTGTGGTATCATTCTGGGTGATGGCAGAATGCTACTCAGGGCTAGGGTCATACCTGCCTAGGCTACAAGATCGCAGAGCTCTTCCATGTCTCTTTTCATGTAGTCCAGGGAGGTACGTCTCAGGTCATTCACACCAACATGGACAATGACAGAGTCATATTTGTACTTGTTGTGGAGTGACCTGAGTGCGTGGGTTATGTGGCGGATCCTGGCACCCGACAGGCAACTGACAGTAACCTTCTCCTTGTTTAGCCTGGTGAGTGGGACATCAGTGTGCCTGACTATAGAGTCACCTATGACTAGTGTGTTGGGTATGTTGTTTTGCCTTATTGGCTATGTTTGAGTAGCACACTGAATCTGTGGGCTATGTGTCATTTGGGTTGTGTTGGGGGATGGAGGTTGCTTGTGTTTCTGCTTTGGAGGTCTCTGTTGCTTAGGCAAATTATTATTGAGAGCCTCCGCAAATGTTTTTGAGTTTCTATGTGTGGATTTTGGTGGTGTAGACGTAGTGAGACAATGTAATGAGTGTGGTGTGGTGCAAATGTTTACCTTCTCCTCATGACTGTCAGGTTCAGTCTTGGTTGGTGAGAGCTTTACCTCCAGTTTGGCTAGATAAGTGCATCTCTCACAGGTTGTAGTGTTGGGTGGTAGGAGGAGAGGGTTGTCTGTGTACATGAGGCAATTTCTACATTGCCTCAAGATGCCCAGATTCATCAGATAGACAGGGGAGAACACTGGGAGCTGACCCTTGGACATGCCTGAATAAAAAACTATTTTCCTCTAGATAAGTGAGGAAAGTGAGTACAAGAGCTGTTTTTCTCAATGCCAGTGAGAAAAGTAAGTACAAAAACTGTTTTCCTTTAGGTAATGAGAAAGATTGAGTGCTATAGTAATTAGTAGCTTATTTAGTGCTTACAAGTTCTGAACAAGTGCTGAGTATGAATAAGCAAATTTAAGTGCTAAAACTAAGAATCTGTATCTGCACTAGAGTTACAGGACAGAAGCAAGTGCAGACGCAGGCTTTCAAATCAGAAAGTTGAGAGAGATGGAAGATTGCCCAAACGGCCAATAATTACAAATTCTGGGCCAGAACCACTCCTTATGTGGTAGACAGGTTACCTAATACTTACCACTCCCACTGATAAGCTAGAAGGCTTCCCTCCAACACAGAAAGGCTTGGGGGGCTCAGAAGCTTACAAACAGTCCTGGATACAGCAAATCTGTATCTGGAACACTAGTTACAGGAAAGGTAGGAAACAGGCTTTTTTTTTTTTACAGAAAAGTAGCAAAAACAGTAGTAAAAACAATTCACATGCAGTGCAAGCTAGCACACTTGAGTATGCAGCAATATTAGACCACACACTGTTTGAAAAATGGAAAAAAGCAATTAAATTAAAAAGGACTAAAAGCAAGTGCAGAAAGAGTTTATTAGGTAGAATGTGATAAAGAGATGGGACTGGGGGAGTGTCCTAGATCAAATCTACAGTGGGGCGGGCACTGCAAAAGCCACCAAATTTAAACTACAAACCAAAAACAGGGAAGGGGGTGAGGAAAACAGTTTCAGCAGTGATTTGAGCAACCACTAATAGTATAAACTATAAAACCAAAACAATATACTCAGCTCTGTATATTTACAGATCAGACTCTCAGAACAGTGAGACAACAGATATCTAGGCAACAATTAAACTCTATAATAAAGAAAACTATACTCAGCTCTGTATATTTGCAGATAGTCTTGTAAGGCTGTCTCTCAGAACACAGGTTCCAATTTAAATGCTAATCAGCATACATATTTGTACCTATTTGTACCTATTTTTTCAGATTTTTGATATTTCCAGGCAGAGAGATTTGGAACAAGGACATGGGAATTTTAGAGTCTTGTCATGATTGCTTACTGTTATGTATGGTCCTACATGCATTTATTTACAATACTTACAGGCCCCACCTTTGTCATTTTATATTCTTTAATGGTAGCATAACTTGTCTTTACTGTTTTTTTAATTATCCTCAGCATTCCTTTTAATATCGTTGCCTCCTCTTTATATGAAGGCAGGTGTTGGACCCAATGTTGGAATATGCATCTTAGGCAATGGTGTTTTCCCATGTTCATTTAATAATATCTTACACATTCATGGAAAGTTTGCTATGAAAGTTGGGCATTGGCATCACTTTAGAAAAATCCACTGAATGTTTATTCTCTGTAATCACCTTAATGTATTGTGTGGTTCCTGCTCGTAACAGGGAACAATCCCCCCATCTTCTTTGTGTGATTTCATTTTTTATCTGGTATAATAAGTCATTTGGGTGTACTTTCTCAATGAACATTTCACATAATTTAACAAGTTCATCATAGGTTCATAGGTAGGTACTAGGCTATCTGCCCGAAGGCATTTATAAGCCTAGCCGGAATGTGTTGGCTTTCGCCACCCTTTTAGATTAGTTCCCTGTGCCTCTGTCCAGCAGAGCCATTGAAGTGATCCCTGGGCTAAACTTTCTGTTTCCCATCCACTCGTCAAGGTTTCTCTTGAAGAGGGTTAGCGAGGAGCTCTGCCTAATGTAGATTGAAATCTTGTTCCAGAGCATGGGAAGTCTCTGGGACAGGAATCTATCCCTCCAACATGTCCTATTTATTGTTGTGGTGAGGTTTAAATCCCTGGAGCGTGTGGCTCAAGGGATATGGTTTTCTTTAGGTGGAGCATGTCCATCAATTCTGGGTTGGACATGGCCTTGTATGTCCGGCAAAGATCACCTCTGAGTAGGGGGTATGCAACCGAGTACAGCTGGAGTTTCTTCAGTTGAGCTGCATAGGGCATCTGCTTGAGGCCAGTGATCCTCTTGGTGAGGTACTTTTGTGGTATTTTCAGTGGTTGCAGGTGTCTTGTAAGGTACATCCAAATGGGGCATTGTACTCTATGATGGGTCTGATGAGTGATGCGTAGAGGGGCCCAATGACCTCTTTCGATCTGGATGCAAACCCTTTTGTGATTAGGTGGGCCACATAGAAGGATTTTCTAACCACTTTGGCAATGTGATTATCAAAGGAGAGGTTGCTATCTACTTGGGTCTCCAGATCCCTTATTATGTCTTCCATATTTAGGGGGCTATCACCTATGTGATAGTTTGTGGGTACTTAATTTTTTTCCAAAGGGGATGACTATGCACTTTTTGGCATTTAGCTTGAGGCCATGGTTTTGACACTAGGTATCTGTCTCAGAGAGACCCTTTTGGAGGATGTCTGTGTCAGCCAGAGAGTCACTTATAGTCCGTAGTTTGCAGTCATCTGCGAACTTGGTCAGCCATAGTCCTCCTGTGCTTGCCTGTATCTCTGAGAAGTATATGCCGAACAGGAGAGGTCCTAGGACTGAGCCCTGGGAAATGCCACTTGTAACCAGTTTAGAGTCAGACTTAGCTCCTGCAACTCTTACCATGTGGGTTCTGTCTGTGAGCCAGTTGGCAACCCATCTCATGGTGTAGGGGTTTATGTTCAGGATGGTGAGCTTGTCTATGATACCTGAGTGGAGAATAGTGTCGAAGGCCTTTGTGAGGTCTAGGTAGGCTGTGTGAACCACCTTTCCCTTGTCTATAGCCTTGGTAACTGTCTCAAAGAAGTTCCCCAGGTTTAGCAGGCATGATCTGCCCTTAACATAGCCGAACTGGGTAGGGTCCAATGTTTGAAGGTCCCCAATGTCTCTGTTAATGAGATCCATGATGATGCACTCCATAGCTTTGCAGACCAAGCTAGTCAGGCTTATAGGGCGATAGTTCCTGGGGTCTGTTGTGGCTCCACCTTTGTGGAGTGGAATAACCATTGCTGTGCGCCACTCTGTGGGCACATAGCCTGTGGAGAGGCTGAGTTTAAACAGTGTGTTTAGGTGAGGGGTTAGTTCATCTTTGAGCTTGTGCAGGACGCAGCCTGGGACACCATC
Organism: Protopterus annectens; assembly: GCF_019279795.1. Lineage (NCBI taxonomy): Eukaryota > Metazoa > Chordata > Ceratodontiformes > Protopteridae > Protopterus > Protopterus annectens. The sequence continues at coordinate 147,862,719 of NC_056736.1, read as the reverse complement.
CGATCCCATTGATGCTGTGTTTTTGGCTTTGGAGAGGGCTGTTTTAACCTGAGTGTCTGTGATTTCAGGGGCACTACATTCTTCTGGTATAGTTATGGGCCCTTTTGGGGGTGAGGTTTGCACTGAATCTATCTGCCAGGATGTTGGCTATATCAGTCGGTTCAGTGTATTTTGTGCCATTTTGCACTAACTCAGAACAGATCTGAGAATTGCCACTTAGATTCTTGACATAGCTAAAGAATGCCTCGTGGTTATCTTTGGAGTCCATGGCAATTTTTCTTTCGAAGATAGCCTTGGATGATTTTATAAGGGAATGTAGTTTCTTGCTGATACTGATCAGGGATGTCTTCCCTTCTTGATATTTTACACTTTTCTGTATTATTTTTCTCCTTCTATTGTATAGCTTGTTTATGGCAGGGGTCCACCAGACTGGTTTCCTTTTCTTGGAGGAGTGAGTTTTGGTTTTGTTTTGGATAGCACGATCCATGCATTGTTGTAGGTGCCCATAGATTGCATTAGTAAAGGATTTTGCAGCTTGGACAGCGTTATCCTTTAGCATGGGAGCTTTGAAACTTCCCTCCCCAGTCTTAAGTAACGTGAAGTTTGCTTTTGAAAAGTTTTTCATGGTGGTTTCTTTGACCGGGGGTGGTGGCGGAATGTGGATATCCAGAGTGATTAGTTTATAGTCAGATCTAACAAACGAGGGGTTGACATCTGGTGTGGAGCACCAGTCGCCCATATTGGTGATGACCAGGTCCAATATGTTGTCACCTCTGGTGGTGGGGGGGGGGGGTTGACCAGTTGATCCAGGGTGTTTGAGTTTATAAATTCTAGGAAATGTTGGGCAAGGGAGTTTGTACTTGAGTAGTTCTCCCAGTTAATGTTTGGGTAATTGAAATCACCCAATATCAGGGTGTTTGGTAGGACCTTTATGTTTCCCAGTGTTTCCAGGAATGCAGAGTGGGGGTCCTGGGACATGGTGGGTTATCTGTAGCAAGCTATAATTTGAATAGCAGTTTTGCCCATTGTTAGTTGCACGTGGATGACTTCTGAAGCATCGTGCTGTGCCACTAACCTGAAGGTGTGGGTATCCTTGATGAATATGGATACTCCCCTACCTTTTGTATTTCGGTCCAGGTTTTGTGGCCGAAATGTATGGTATGAGTTGTAGCCTGGTAGTGCTGGGGTGCTCTCTGGAGCCTTAAACCAGGTTTGTGTTACTGCACATATATCGATTTTCTCCATACTGAGGAGTGCCTCAAGTTCATGCATTTTGAGGTTTAGACTTCTGGCATTGAGTAGCATTACCCTCAGTTTTTTCTTACTTGCGCTATTTACGGCGGTGGGTTTGTCTTTTGAGCCTTGCCTAAAAAAGGCACTATGGGGGTGGCAAGAGCCTTGGCCAGTATTCGAAAGCCTAAGGGTGACAGGTGCAAGCCATCTCTAGTGAAGCAGCGTGGCTTGTCGAGCATGTCATCCCAGGCTGACAGACACTGGGTCCCCTTTGAATGACACCAGAAGCTTAGCCAATTGTTGAAATTGATCATTTTTTCTCTATATCATGATATCATTCTTGGTGAGGGCAGGATACTACTCAGGGTCAGGGTCATACTGGCCTGGGCTACGTGATTAGAGAGCTCCCCATGTCTCTTTTCATGTAGTCCAGGGAGGTACGGCTCAGGTCATTCACACCAACATGGATAATGACAGAGTCATAGTTGTACTTGTTCTGGAGTGACCTGAGTGCTTGTGTTATGTGGAGGATCCTGGCACCTGAGAGGCAGCTAACAGTAACCTTCTCCTTGTTCAGCCTAGTGAGTGGGACGTCAGTGTGCCTGACTATAGAGTCACCTATTACTAGTGTGTTGGGTATGTTATTTTGCCTTAAGGGCTGTGATTGCATGGCACACTGGTTTTGTGAAGTATGTGTTTCATGGTTTGTGTTTGGGGGGGGTGGAGGTTGCTTGGATGTCTGCTTTGGAGGTCTCTGTTGCTTTTGCAGGTTTTTATTTAGAGCCTTGAGTATGTTTTCGTGTATTTATGTGTGTTTTTTGCCGGTGCTGGTTTCATAGGTCTATGTTAGACTGGTGGTGTGATGCAAGTAATTCCCTTCTCCTCTTGACTGCCTGGCCCAGTCTTTGGTTGAGAGAACCTAGCCTCCAATTTGGCTGTATAATTGCATCTCTCGCATGTATCAGTGTTTGGTGGAAGGAGGACAGGGTTGTCTGTGTACATGAGGCAATTGTAACATTGCCTCAAAATGCCCAGATTCACCAGTTGGACTGAAGAGTACACCTGAAACTGCCCTTTGGGCATGCCTAGATAGGCACAGTGAACTGATTTACTGATTGGCTGGTAAGGTCGAATAGAGAGCCTTGTCCTTCTCTACAGTATAGGGGGGTCTAGTGCTAAGGTTTATTAGCGCTTGCTATGAGTTTTGAGCAAGTGCTGGGATGAGAAATGAATATTTTGAGTGCTTAAGTTGAAAGTTTGTCTAGTTCCAAGGGAAAAATTGAAGAGTAGACTTTGTGGAGCTGGGAGCTGGGAATAGTTATACCCTAGCACACCAGTGCTGCCTGGTGCGCAAAACCGCCCAGATGTGGGTTTTATAGCAGGGAAATGAAATAGATAGAAATTAGCCCAAAATGGCCAATAAAATACTAATTTCTGGGCTGAAACCACTCCTCCAGGGACAGATAGGCTGCTCAAAGCTCCCTCTCTCACAGTGAACAGAGAAACTTCCTTCTGTCCAAGTAAGATATGTGTCCGAATACAGAAACTTGTAACACAGCCATGAATTCAGCACTAACCTGAAAACTGGACTATACTAGCTTAGAAAGGTGGGAAAACAAGTATTTTTGTTTGTTTTGTATTTATTCAGAAAATGAAGCAGATACAATTAAAAAAACACTTTAAATGCACAGAAATGGCTATCATGCTTGAGTGTGTAGTCTACAACAGTTAAACAGGTAATTTAAACACAAAAATGACTTTGTTAAAGTGCAGGCATTAAAATATGTACAATATGTAGCTGGAACAAGCTTTTTAAATCACAGAAACTCTAAAAAATCAGCGTTTTAGGCAGAATTAGCTAAAGACAACAAGAAAATGCAGAAAAATTATACTTAATCACTACAAAGTCTCTCTTTTGTCTCTCTACTGCTGTAGAACTCTGCAGGAGCTTGCTGAGCTGTATACTTGCCCAAAAAACCTTGCAAATGCGGGTTTTATAGCAGGGAAATGAAAGAGATAGAAATTAGCCCAAAATGGCCAATAAACTACTAATTTCTGGGCTGAAACCACTCCTCCAGGGAGAGATAGGCTGCTCAAAGCTCCCTCTCTCACAGTGAACAGAGAAACTTCCTTCTATCCAAGTAAGGTATGGGCAAACACAGAAACTTGTAACACAGCTCTGAATTCAGCACTAACCTGAAAACTGGACAATACTAGCTTAGAAAGGCGGGAAAACAAGTATTTTTTGTTTGTTTTTTTTTCAGAAAATAAAGCAGATACAATAAAAAAAAACACTTTAAATGCATAGAAATGGCTATCACACCTGAGTGTGAAATCTACAACAGTTAAACAAGTAATTTAAACACAAAAATGACTTTGTTAAAGTGCAGGCAGTAAAATAAGGACAATATGTAGCTGAAACAAGCTTTTTAAGTCACAGAAACTCTAGAAAATCAGCATTTTAGGTGGAATTAGCTAAAGGCAACAAGAAAATGCAGAAAAATGATACTTAACCACTCCAAAGTCTCTCTTTTGTCTCTCTGCTGCTGTAGAACTCTGCAGGGCACCAGGCAGGAGCTTGCTAAGCTATATACTAGCCCAAAAAACTCGCAAATGCGGGTTTTATACCAGGGAAATGAAAGAGATAGAAATTAGCCCAAAATGGCCAATAAACTACTAATTTCTGGGCTGAAACAACTCCTCCAGGGACAGATAGGCTGCTCAAAGCTTCCTCTCTCACAGTGAACAGAGAAACTTCCTTCTATTCAAATAAGGTATGGGCAAATACAGAAACTTGTAACACAGCTATGAATTCAGCACTAACCTGAAAACTGGACAATACTAGCTTAGAAAGGTGGGAAAACAAGTATTTTTTATTTTTTTTGCTTACCAGGTTTCATAATCTAATGAATAAAACTAAGTAAACTTTTTAAAACAAAAAACTGGTGTCCACAGACCAAAAGACCAACGGATACTTTAACGCAATTTAATTTACAACAAAATTACAAAGCGTTTTCGCTGCTGCCAATGCAGTAGCTTCCTCAGAATTCAAAACAAAGTGTGCCAACTTTTCAAATTTAAAAACAAACAAAGTGACGTAACATTACGTCACTTCCTACAAATCACTTCTATTTGAAATATTAAAAAAGTAATACACTAAACAAAGGGTCATATTAACCCATAAAGTTAAGAAGTCACAAAAATCGTGATTAAAATATACCAGCTAGTCCATTCACATAAAAGTCCATACTGCACATAAAACCAATATATAAATCGAATGGAAAACAAATGATATTTTACAACAGAAGTATACTACTTGAGTTGACTGAATAAAATTTTACAAAGAGTATAAGTCAAGGGTGGAACAGATGTAGCACATGATCTTGTCACTTACATGAATGGTACTACTGAATTTTTGAAATTCACGTACCACTTTTCCACTAGTGAGATAGACTATTTGGACGTGAAACTGGTTAAGGACTTGTACAATAACAAATTTAGGTCTTCAATTTTCAGGAAACCCACTTATTGTAATTCCTTCCTTCATTTCTCAAGTAACCATCCATGGAAGCAAAAACGGTCTATAGTAAAGGGACAACTGGTCAGAGCTGTTCGTATGTGTAGTACCATTCAAGCTTTTGACCAGGAATGCGTATTTTTGAAGGACTTATTTATTAACCGTGGGTATCCTGAACTGCTGATCGATGACCTGATAGAGGAAGTGTCCTTTAAGAGATCTAATGGTTTTTATAAACCACTGCTTTGTCACAGTGAGCAGGTACCCCCTTCAGTCATTGAAGATGTAGTTGTTGTTCCTGGTGGGGACTTATCCCCTTCCTGTGATCTAACAACTGTGAACACAATGGAACGTAATTTTGTGACAAGTTTTGTTACAACGTATAACAACAAATCGGAGAATATTTGTTCCATCATTCGTAAAAATTGGCACTTTATTAAAAGCAGTCCTTTAGTACAGGACAGGTTAGGTTTGCACCCCTCTATAGTATATAAGAGAGGTAACAATCTCAAAGAACTCCTTCAAAGGAACACGGATGCTAACTCTTATGTTAGACAAAAAGGTACATACACCTGTGGTGTATGTAACTGGTGTAAAATGCTTAAAACGGGCAATGTATTTTTCGTTAGGAATAAGAAATATTACATAAATCATAAGTTAAATTGCAACACGAAATCTGTTGTTTATGTGGCCTTTTGTGACTGTTGCCCTGCTTTCTACATCGGGAAAATGGACCGTAGGTTCCGTGACCGTATCTATCAGCATGTTTATGCCATCAAAAACAAAAAATGTGAGAATGCTTTATCTAAGCATATAATTAATCATCCAGGACACAGTTTCCATTTTATGGCCATTGACCACATTCCTGTATGTATTAGAGGTGGCCCGTATTCATTAATCCTGGAAACACGTGAACTTGAATGGCAAATTAAATTGGATGCCTTCACAGTTCCAGGTTTAAACGACAACTGTAATATTTCTTCTGTGTTAAAATATAAAAGTTATTTAAGGTGACGTATCGGTTTCTCATTACAGCGTCCATTAGTCCTTGATTATTATTTAGGCATTCTGTATGGATATGTAATGTATGCATTCCCTATTGTATTTTATTGTATTTTACTTGTTTGATAAGAAAGTTTTTCTAACTATACTATTATATACTTATATACATATATATATTATATACTTATATACAAATAGTATTGGATTACTCTAGTGGTACAGTCCCAGTCTTTGACTTATACTTTTTGTAAAATTTTATTCAGTCAACCCAAGTAGTATACTTCTGTTGTAAAATATAATTTGTTTTCCATTTGGATTCATATATTGGTTTTACATGCAGTATGGACTTTTATGTGAATGGACTAGCTGGTATATTTTAATCACGATTTTTGTGACTTCTTAACTTTATGGGTTAATATGACCCTTTGTTTAGTGTATTACTTTTTTAATATTTCAAATAGAAGTGATTTGTAGGAAGTGACGTAATGTTACGTCACTTTGTTTTTAAATTTGAAAAGTTGGCACACTTTGTTTTGAATTCTGAGGAAGCTACTGCATTGGCAGCAGCGAAAACGCTTTGTAATTTTGTTGTAAATTAAATTGCGTTAAAGTATCCGTTGGTCTTTTGGTCTGTGGACACCAGGTTTCATAATCTGATCATCTGGACTTTTACAAATTTCTTTTTTGCTATACTGAATAGATACTTTTAAAATGTAGGTGTTTGAATATGTGGGTTTCCTATAGATGGTAGAGCAAAATTTCTTGTTAACATTTTCCCTATAGATTATAACATCCACACAATTAGTAACAGTTTCAGATGAATGATATATGAATGCTAGAATATCAGTGATCATTTTGTAATATCAGATCATAATACAAAAAAATAGCATCTAAACAAGTAATACAGTTTATTAGATTTGCTATACATAGATGAAAATACAAAGTTTTTTTACTCATGATCATAACACAATATTTACACTTTTGTGAGAAAATTAAATTTGAATTTTCTAAGGTTCCTTTATATCGATAAAATTTATATAGATATACAGTGGATATAAAAATTTTACACACCCCTGTTAAAATTCCAGGTTTTTGTGATATAAAAAAATGAGACCACAATAAATTCTTTCAAAACTTTTCACACCTTTAATGTGACCTATAACCTGTACAATTCAATTGTAAAACAAACAAATCTGTTAGGGGAAAAATATAAAAAATAAAAAATGTACAATACACTGGTTGCATAACTGTGCACCGTAAACTAGTAATTTTTTGTGTGTGCACACCTTTAAACTAATACTTTGTTGAAGCATCTTTTGATTTAAGTACAGCATTCAGTCTTCTTGGATAGGAGTCTATCAGCATGGCACATCTTGACTTGGCAATATTTGCCCACTCTTCCTTGCAAAAGTGCTCCAAATTTGTCAGATTATGAGGGCATCCCTTGTGCACAGCCATCTTCAGGTCACCCCACAGATTTTCTGTTGGATTTTGATCTGGGCTCTGGCTGGGCCATTCCAAAACTTTAATTTTCTTCTGGTGAAGCCATTCTTTGGTTCATTTGGATGTATGCTTGGGGTCATTGTCCTGTTGAAAGGCTTCCGTCTTGCAACCCTACCCCATAGTCCAGAAATATGGAGAATATTGGAGATTGTTGTCACATGTAATACACAACCAGTAATTGCCAGAAATTCCTGCAGCTCCTTCAATGTTGCTGTAGGTCTCTTGGCAGCCTCCCTAACCAGTTTTCTTCTTGTCTTTTCATACATTTTGGAGGAACATCCAGTTCTTTGCAATGTTACTACTGTTCCATATTTTCTCCACTTTTTGATGACTGTCTTCATTGTGTTCCATGGTATATCCAATGCTGTGGACTTTTTTTGTACCCTTCTCCTGACTGATACCATTCAACAATGAGATCCCTTTGATGCTTTGTAAGCTTTCTGTGAACAATGGCTTTTTCTGTATCAGGTAATTGAGTAAATGTCAGGAAAATTCCTACTAGAACAGCTGAATATTTTAACAGGGGTGTGTAAACATTTTATATCCACTGTGCATATAGACATATAGCGCTCTCTCTCTCCATATATATATATATATATATATATATATATATATATATATATATATATATATATATATATGTATAGATAGATATACATATACATACACACACACACACACACACACAGGTTTATATTATATCACTGTGGTTTCAGAATCACATAATTCATAGGGTCAAGACCTTATGATCGAATTTACGAAAACTGCAAATTAAAAAAAAAAGAGTCTACATTTTTGCAAGGAGCAAACCCCTTGTAAACCACACTCCCTGCACATTCTGTATACCAACACCAGGACTGCACTACAGTGGGGAAAGGGTATGTTCTCTGATCCCCACTGTACCACAATCTACATATGAGTACATCAATGGGATATTTACCCTTTTCCCCACTGCAGTACAATCTCAAAGTTGATATACATAATGTGCATGGGGGGTTGGAATGTGGAGCCCCACACATGAGAGTGCCAGGGGGTCTTGTCCTCCTGCAAAAATGTAGATTTTTATTTTTTAATCTTGTGATTTTGGAAACTCGATTATATAGCCTCAACAATATGAACTTTGAGTTTCCGTAATCTTTTTCATATGATATAATCCACACACAATCACACACACACACACACACACACACACATATATATATATATATATATATATATATATATATATATATATATATATATATATATATATATATATATATATATATATATATATATATCGTTGTGAGAAGAACTAATTTAACATTAGCATAATTTTCTGAAGGATATACAGCTTGCATCTCACTGTCTGTCTTTAGTGACTGCCATCATAACAACACACACACACACACATATATATATATATATATATATATATATATATATATATATGTATAGTGAGAGAGAGAGAGATAAATCAAGCAGCTACAAAGCCAGCACTATCTATACACCAAGCAAATATAAATAACTCAAGAAACCTTAAACTAACTATACACAATTAAGTCTTCTTAATAACCATATGAATTTTCTAAAATACTCTGAATCTTTTATTGCTTTATATTTTTTTAAGAATATTTATTAATGATAAATTATTAACCCTGTCTGAAAATACATGAAAGGGAAGGAGGACAGTGGCCTATAATGTGAGAAAACCTAATAAATTCTACATTATTAACCTATTAAATTAAACTATATATGTATATGTATTAATCTTTATTTTTATTTTTTATGAATGTGACAAAAGTTGACCTTAAATCAGTGGTACCCTCCTCATGCTCATTGATAGCTGCTTACAAGTGGAAGTATCTCTGACATGAGCAAAGACGTCAGAAATCTTCAAAACAGTAAACAACTTTCTCACCAGAATCAAGGCAGCGTGACACTCTTGCTTAGAAAGATACTCACAGCCAAACAAACTCTACTGCAAAAAAAAATAATTACAACAAAGAGAAAATAACACCATAGTACAAGTAAGTTAAAACTACAAACTGACTACACGGCCAACCACTAAGAACTGCTAAACACCAACTAAAACTTTTATTTGTTTGATCAATTTTAGTTGAGAGAGAGATAGAGACAGAGAGACAGGGAGATATTTTAATAAACACACTGAATAAGGAACACACAGAACTGTACCAAACAGCAAATGTTCCCAAGGAAGGGATACATCAGACTCAACTCCAAAGGATAGAAACATGGAAACAGGTATGGCAAACATCGCAAAGGGCCATCCGGGATTCCCCTGAACAAGCAAAACCATTGTCTCTCTCTTTTAACACACACACACTAGTAGTATTAGTATTATCCATAAACATCCTGGCTTAAAATGGAGAAACCATAATGGCATACTGCCAGAAATACTAGTAACCACAGGAAATGCTGTAAATAATACAAATGCCAAAACTCCACAGCAGTGCAGAAAGGAAAGCCAGAAAAAGTGCATACACCTGTAAGCAAAGACAAAGCCAAGCCAAACCAACATGGTATAAAGTTTAATACAAAATATCCACACCAAATAAGCGCTTTTGTTTCACCCGTGGAAACTTCTTCAGAATGGTGTATTGTCACAAACAAACTGTTATCATAATCAAAACGTGAATGTGAGTGGCTGTAAGTTAATTACACGTTTGAAAATTTAAAGAAACATCACAGAAACTTGTGTACTCTTGTTTAACATATATACACACACATATGCACAACACAATTTAGTAAAAATATCTACAAATATTTACAAAAATATATGTACACAAATATTATTTACAAAAGTGTATAGAATCTCCTAAACATAACAACAACAATGTTATAAAATTTTTGCTTAGAGTTTCAAGGCAGGAACTATAGAAAGGTGGCATTTAAACCAGGGTTTACATAGGCATCAAAAAACATTTGCCATATCATCTCTTGACATTCCAACCTGGTTTCCCAATCACCATCCCTTTCTGGAATCTGAACTTGCTGTATCACCCAGAATTTAAATTTGGCTGAGGGACAAACTGAACTATGTCTGTACAGGGCATTGCTGTCTCTGCCCCTGTTTAAATCATATAAGTGCTCATATAGGGTCTATATTAGAACACCGAACGTTCAGAATTTCGAGTGTTCTACTATTGACCTGTTTTCAGCGAATGCTAAAAATATTGAAGAAACAGAAAACCGAATTTTTTCCTAGGGAAAAAATGTGGTTGTCTGTTTCTGTTGCTTTGGTATTTTCAGCACTGTGGTCGAAAGTTACGGGTCAGGTTCAGGTAAGTGTGCGATTGTGTGGATGCGAGGGTTAGGGTGGATTAGATGAGTTAGGGTTAGGGCACAGGTCAGGTAAGTGTGCGATTGTGTGGACTTGAAGGTTAGGGCAGGGTAGGTGAGTTAGGATTAGGGCGCAGGTGAGGTGACTGTGCGATAGTGATGGACCTTAGCGTTAGGGTTTGGGTTAAGGTAAGTGGATAGTTAGTGGTGTATGTATAGTTTAGTGTAGGGTTAGGTGTAAAAGTTTAGGTATATGTGTATGGATTGCTGTTTGTTTGGTGTGCTTGGGTTGTATGTATGTGTTTTGGAACAGTGAATTTTTTCCCTAGGAAAAAATTTGCTGTTCTGTATGTTTGGTGTTTTAAATTTTCGATTCATAGGGTTCAATATTAGAACACTCGAAATTTTGAACATTCGGTGTTCTAATATAGACCCTCATATATTCTCGGTTTAAGGCATCTCTCAGTCTTGCCTATGTAGAATGCATAACAGAGGGTACAATATGCCATGTATACTGTTCTTTTAGAGGCACACTTGTGGTGTCCAGCAGTAGGAATAAACTTATCAAAGCTTGGTAAAAATAACTCACTGTTATTGACCACCATCCAGCACTGTGCACAACTGCCACATCTGAAAGTACCCTTGTTTTTGTGTGGTATGAAGTTATTAACTCGTGATGCATTCTCAAACAAGTTCTTAAGGTTGACACCTCTCCTATAACTAAACTTAAAGTAATATTGAAATACTGAGAGAGTTATGGGCATCATGGCAAACATATTCCAGAACTTAAGAATAATTTATCTGATTTGCAAAGAATCTTGGTTATACCCTAACACACAGTATATAGCCTTGTTTCCAGAGGTACCCTTGCCTAAATGGTAAACATATTGTTACCGCTATTTCCAAGATCTACTGAATGTCAGCTGTCACAGCAGTAATATTGTTGTTAGCAATAGGATTAGTCCTAATCAAGGGGTAATTTGTAAATCCCAAACCATCCATAATTTTCTTCTTGATGTTATCAATAAGAACTTTGGGATAATCTTGAGCCAAAAACTAAGCTCTCAATAAATTCTAATTCCCTACTCAGAACCCATTCATTAGAAGTCATCCGGTCTGCCCTCACCATTTGACCCTTCACAATATTCCTTTTTTTGGGGGAGGGGATGGTTACTTTTGAAGTGTAAGTACTAATTTGAAAATTATTCTTTTCTGTGTATTTGAGACACATATTCACTTTTTTCTGTATCTTTTGAAATAAGTACATCTAGGTGTGCAATGGACTCACTGTCAGCTGAACTGGTAAAGGACAGGAAACTGGTAGTGGAGTGTAAATAAAAATTGCATAAAAATTGTTGCTGACTCAGGTACCATCCACAACACAAAAATGTCATCCAAATAACGGTAATAGGCACGGATATGTTTGAAAAAATCACTGGTAAACACAAAATGTGTCTCCTAATAAAGAAGTACCAAATTAGCGAAAATTGGGGTGCATGCTGCTCCCATTGCTACCCCATCCAGTTGTTTATAATATTCACCCTGAAAATAAATAAAATTTTGTCCAAAATAACTTCCATGTTTTCTAAAATCAGCCCAAAGTCGTTGGCATTCAAAAAATTCAACTCAGTCAAAACGTCTTCAGACAAGGTTAAACCTGTTTGGTGGGTTATAACTGAAAAAAAAATCTTTAACATCTATGGTCATGAAAATATAGCTGGCATCAAAGGAAACTTGCCCTAACTTAGTCAGGAAATCCCAATAATCTATTAAGATGTGTTGGTGTAGTCCCTAAAATGGCTTCAGCTTAGAGTCAATAAGCATGGCCAAGGGTTGTGTTTTTGAGCCAGCTGATGCTACAATTGGCCTTAGTAGGGGGTACTGCAAGTTCTTATGGACCTTGGGGATTCCAAAGATTCCTGGGATAACCGTTTTTTTTTTTACTCGTAAGAAATTGTACAATTTTGTATCAGTCATACCTTGCAAGAGATTATCTTCCAAAATAATATCTATCTTTTTGTACGCTACTTCGATCTCATTCCTAAAAACCTGACAATATCTACCTTCTTCGGTTAAGATTATCTATTTTCCCCATATAGCTCCAATGCATCATTAATAACACCCCACCCTCTTTGTCTGGTTTCATAATCCTTAGCTCCTTGTTGTGACTTACCATATATAAAACATCCCTTTCTTCCTGACTTAAGTTGTCATATGACCATCTTTTAGACGTGAAAAAAATGTTTCAACTCATTCTCAAGTAAAACATCAAAATTGGACAACACTGGCTACAGGGGTGGGATAAACAAACTCTTCCTGGAAACCACAGTCTTAGTATCCAGGGTCTGAAAGAGAGGTGAAATATCCTGGTCTTTGTAAAGTTCTTTCAAATTTAAATTCCTAAAGAATAGGTTGGTGTCAAATAAAGTCTCAATCAATTTTCTTTTTCTAGCAGGGACAAAGGCATAGCCCTTTTGAAATAACTTGAAATGAGACTCTTCCAAAGCTAAACCAGCATAATTAAAAACATGAAAGTTGTTAAATGAATACACACAACCATTGCTATTCATAATGGTGTTACAACCTGAACTAACAGGCATACTATTATGACCTAATTCCATTTCTTCTTGTACCCCTTCCATTTGTGTTTCCAGTGTGGCTGCTAATTGCATGCCACTTGTGCATAGGAAGGACTTGTGTCTAAATTCTGAATTCTGAGGGACCTTTGTATGGACCATTACTGGCTTTCTTTTCTCCACTGCTGAGAAGCTTTGGCATACTGCCAGAAATAGACACAAACAGAAACCCAGTCATGGACAAACCAAATAAGGCAAGAAAAACCGAACCATTGCCTTACCACAAAAAGGTTAGCCAAGTTAAATTGATTGGACCTACCTGCTGCTTACACACTTAAAAGGAACAAAGGCTGTAAGGTTTGAGGTACATGCTGAGCAGAAAATTTGCAAGGGGGTTTTGGATATATATGGTAAAAAAGGCTAAAGTAGGCTCACATTTGGGCTGAACAGGCTATTTTTACTTTTCCTGTAAATAGATGACCCACCCTGCTGACTGAGTACCACCTAAAGAATTTTCCACAGCTGCAGGGCAGTATATCACTGTAAGGTTAAACAAAGCATAAGACAAAGCTTGTAGTTTTTTGTGACAGTTCTTGCTAACCATCTGGCCCATTTATAATGTTTGTGTTACTTATGTGTGTGCTGTTTACTGTTAGACTCCATTTATGGAAACAGAATTTCATTGCTTTGGTCAACAATGCATGCTCAGTATATACATAAGTCATAATCAATAGGAGCATTTATAAATTAATAAACAATAGCACATCTGACATAAAACACATCAAATGCTGACCTCTTTGTCAACATGCTTTCCTTGTTACTGTCTTAACAAACATAAAAACTGTTAAAGCACCAAACCAATCAAAGAAACATGCGAAAAACTGGATCTCTAGGTTGGAAAGATGAAACTGCTCACAGGAATGGTATATAACATCTTTACTAGCACTTCCCAGTACCTCGGCTCAAAAGCCTTCAAGGGAATGATTTTTACACCACATACAACAACTTTATATACAAATTGAGAGGCTAATTATTACCTCATTATTCAACTGCAACTGGCATTATGTCATTAACTAGGTACTACATATTAACCCTTTATAAACAAATGTACGTGTAACACCCAATATACAAAAAAATACAACTGATGAGTTTAACACCCAGAAATGTATGAAATCTGTGAAAACATATATGAATTATAAACTTTCCAACCATTCATATCTCAACAATGAACTTTGTGACCTTATTGTTATTATATAAAAAACATTTTTAATATAATATAAACAACAACTATATATTAGTAAAGCTAATAAATGTTCTTAACACGTGCCCCAAAAGACTGAAATATTAGAGACACACAATTAATTTCCAACTAACATTTACACTGCCCTGAAGTGCATAATCATAACTTAATATGATACCACCTAAAATGTATTATATTATTTATAAATTAACGATAAACCCAACACAGATAGCGCAAATGATCCACAGCTTGTACAGGGAAAAAACAAGTTTATTGTAAACCAGAAACACTCCAAAAACCAGGGTTAAGCACTTTCATCTGCTTGTGCAGACTTCATCAGAACCCCGAACAACAGTTCATTTTCCATTTAAAAAACTTTTTTGGCGCCAAAAATAATTAAAATGTTCGTAAATACGTTTTTTGAGGGTCTCTCTTCTAACAAGGAGTTAATGTGTAGGGAGCTTGATTTTATTAAATCTTTGTTCCTTGACAGGGGATACCCAATTTCACTTTTGGACGACATCACCCAGTACATCAAGGGTGAATGGGGTATCAAATATCCCCCAATTTTGGGTATTGGTTGCTTAAATAAGAGTAATGATTGGTCTAACATTGTAAATAGGCAAAAAGTTTGTGTTTTAACTTACTCTCCCTTTGTTCATTTTATTAAAAACATCATCTGTGAGCATTGGAGGTCTATTTGTGTTGATAAAGTTTTGGAAGATGTTTTTGGAAAAAGACCATGTTTTGTTTTCAAGACCGGACCCAACTTCAAAAGTATCCTTGAGACTAGAACTAGTATCAAATCAAAGTATGGTGGGACTAGGAAATGTGGATGTTGTAGGCAGTGTGACGCCATCAAGGAAGGTGACGGTGTCAGGCTGGCTGATTTAAATAGGACTTACGTTAAAAGTAAGGTTGGGAATTGTAATACATCCAAGGTTGTGTATATCACAACATGTATGACATGTTCCCCCTATTACATAGGGAAAACTGAGGGGCCCCTCAAAAAATGTATTTACGAACATCTTTATAAGATTAAAATAGGAGACTCTAAGAATGCGCTTCAGAGACATATTTCCTCGCATGGTGACACAAACATTTTCAAATTTTCCATTATTGACAAAGTGGATGTTTCACCATTTGGGGGTAATTGGAAAGCTTTTCTCGCCATGAAAGAAGCTAAATGGCAAATTTTAATGGATGCTACCCGTTTCCCTGGTATTAACGATTTCATTAGCATCAAGCCTTTTTTACAATGGGCCTGAAGTTTGTGAGAATTTATTTATCAAATTCTAAATTATATATTATATTTCATCAAATTTTATTCAATACAACAATTCATATTACATTTAATGTATATATTATTGTAAATTTATCTAGTAAATTTATCAATTTAATTTTACCAACATGTTATAAAAATATTGGTTTTATTTATTTTCATTTTTATATATAACATCAGACTATTCATGTCTAATGTTTATTTTATTAATATTATTATTATTATTAATATACTTATCAACACATTATACACATATACATTTTTTACAACACGGACACTTTTTTATCAGTTGCTGGTTTTTGTGTTAATATTTGTATTGGCATTTACAGTGATTTTTATAGGATGTGTTGCTTTAATTATTTTAATTATTTTTGGTGCCAAAAAAGTTTTTTAAATGCAAAATGAACTGTTGTTCGGGGTTCTGATGAAGTCTGCAAAGCGCTTAACCCTGGTTTTTAGAGTGTTTTTGGTTTACAATAAACTTGTTTTTTCCCTGTACAAGCTGCAGATCCTTTGCGCTGTCTGTGTTGGGTTTATCATTGGTTTCGTTTCATTTTTGGGATTATTTATAAATTACACTTATTACTGAAAATGAATATTCAATTCCTGATTCAAACCTGTGGGAAATAATGTGCCAAAATTAATAATCAACTTTGTCTCTAATTTTTATAACCCAATTAAGAAATCCTCCCCCTTTTTATTGAGAGGTTTGGCCAAAATGCTAAACAATAAACTAACATCCGACCCAGCATGGGCTACATGAAAATGATGTGCCACAGGATTTTTAACCCTGCCATGTCTAATATCACCCAGATGTTCCATTATGTGATTTTTTGCCATTCCCTTGGTTTGTCCTATGTACCACCTTGTGGGCTTAAACCCACAATCTATGATGTAAACAACCCTGCAGGACCAGCAATTAAACAAATCCATAGCCCTAAACCTTTTACCATTGATGTTAACTCCACCTAAAGTTTGAGCTCTACTGCATGCCTTACAATGTCCACAGGAATAACTATTTGTACACAATTTCTACTACCCTTCTTCATATTTAGTAATTCCTTTAAATTTGAAAATCTACTGTATGAGAATGTTATTCTTCTAGGAAACAATCCTGCCAGGGTGGGATCATTGACTACCATAGGCCAAAACCTCTCTATAAAAACTATTTGAAAAGGGGAAAGGGGAAATATTTTATCCTCACTATCTTCTCTGACTGCATCTTTGAATTTTACCCTAAAACTGCCTCGTGTATTATTTGAAAGACTGCATGTCATTGAAATTGAATTCCCAAATCTATTTTCAGCCTTGTCAAGAACATATGGAATATAACCACTCTCCAACAGTTTTTGCCTGACTTTCTGAAATTCCTCTTTCACATTATGCTTGTCACAAGTATTACTGAAAAACCGATTGTACTCACCATAAGGGAGTGAAGTCAGTAAATGGGGGGATACATGCTGTCAGCTAATAAAAAATTGTTGACAGCAGTTTCTTTGCTAAAGGTCCTGAAAGATATTTCTCCATTGTCTGTTATAAAAAATTCCAAGTCAAGAAATTGGATCCTTTCCCTATCACATTTATAGGTAAATTCCAACCCCAAATCATTATTATTTAGGGTGTCCAAACTCTTGAAACTATGTGATGTTACCCCTGCAAATAAAAATGAAATCATCCATATATCTTTTATAGATGATGACATGATGTGTGAAAAATTCAGTATTGTAAACAAATAAATTCTGAAAATGATTCATAAAAGTAATGGCATAAGAAGGGGCATATGAAGCCCCCATCGCAAAGCCTTCTTTTTGTAAAAAGTATTGTTTATTGAACTTGAAACAATTGTCAATTGTATGTTAAGGAAAACTCTAATAATTGTAACACAAAAGCTGTAAGTGGACCCTCTCCCATTAACTTGCCAACTGCTTCCAAACCCCAAACATTTCTGATACTAGTATAAACAGCTTTAATATCCACACTTACCCAGTAGTACTCAGTATTCCACTTCATTCCTCTTACCAGGTCACAGAGATCTTTACCATTTTTAATATGAGATGCAACTTTACTCAAATATGCCTTCAACTGGTGATCCAAAAAATACCTACATTTTGCAAAAAGGACCCTTTTCCTGCTATTGGCCTCCCTGGTGGATTGCATAAACATTTGTGAATCTTGGGGATAATGAAGAAATTAGCATCCCTGGGGTTTCTCACGTATAATTTCTTAACATCCATTGGGGTAAAAAATCTCAATCTCTCACCCCTTTCCAAAAGTTCCAACAGTTCACCATTAAATGCAGAAATGACATCTCCTGACACCCTAATGTAAACAGATTGGTCCCTTAACAATTCTTCAGCCATAGTATTGTATTTGACTCTGGGTAAAATCCCCCAGTTACCACCTTTGTCAGCCTGGATACAAACATAGTTGTCATTCTTATCTCGTAAGTAATTTAAAGCTAACCATTCATTCTTGTTCAAATTATATGCTCTGCATCTTTGCCTAAAATTTTCATACTCCAATTGTATTTGTCTGTACAAAACATTTTCATACTGTCATACCATTGCTGACAATTTAGGTGGAAAAAAACTGCTATGGTGAGGAACTTGTGGTATTTTTAACATACCATAACCTGTGCAAAAACCCCTGTCATGACTTTCAATATTGACTTCTTCTTCCCCCTCAGGTGAATCAACCATCGTCATGTCTTTCGGCTTTTCCCGGTTAGGGGTCGCCACAGCAGAACTCCAGTCTGCTAATGATTGGCAGTAGATTTTTACGTGCTGGCTTGCTGGGCCTAATGCACAACCTTCAATGAAGGAACGCCCATTCACCCATAATATCACAAAATTCATTTGCATATGTTGACACATTAAGAAGTGAATCATCAGAGCAGACATTTGAATTGTTAACATCATTCTCATCAATAACCCCAGCATTATCATTGACTTCCAATACACAATTTTGAAAAAATACCTTTAAATGCAATTTTCTACAAAAATGACTTGCTTCCATAATATCTATTAAACGTGGGAAAAATGTTGGAACACATGTTGTTCCCTTCAATAGCAATGCTTCAACATCATTACTTATAATTAAGTCAGAAAGGTTAATGATTTTTAAATGTATTTATTTATTTATTGAATTTGTTTACTGGGAAAGTCCACCGGGCTTAGGTGAGCCCATTTTTCAGTGGATGCCCGGGGAGAAAAGCTCCACATAAAAGTCACATTACAGAAATACAAATATCAACAATACAAATATCAAAAATGTAGCACTATTTACAGTTTTTTAGCAGTTCAATTGCAGTTTTATGGTAGTCTATCGATGATATTAACATGTACTTTTGGTCATATAGATGCCATAGACATTACTGGTTGGTAGGCAGAAAAAAACAGTAACATCATATACAATTATTTACATGCATTTAAATCTGTGTAGGCAGTGTAGTAACAGTCATAGGTATGGCTGCAGACCTGCTAAGAGTGCATACCTGTAGCCCCAGAGAGTGGTCTGCTAGGCAGTGTAGTAACAGTCATAGGTATGGCTGCAGACCTGCGAGGAGTGCATACTCGTAGCCCCAGAGAGTGGGAGTAGTGAGTAGAGAAGAAGTTATTTTTGGCATGGGCATAACCAGCAGGTAGAGAGGTGTTGCCTGAGGGATTTTTTAAAGAGAGCAGGGTATGAGATGGAGGTTATTGAGGTTGGGAGGTTATTCCAAAGTTTGGAGGTAGTGAAGGAGTAAAGCGTTTGGCCAGCTGGAAGTTGGGGTTTATTGACTTTAATTAGAATTTTGTTTTCAGATCTAAGGTGTCTGTTTGGATGGTACAGAGTTAGTATAGAGGTGAGAGCTGGACAAGCTGTTGGTTTATATATTATTTTATGTGCAGTAATTAAGTGGATGTAGTTGAGATAGAGTGGAAGTTCAAGCCAGTTTAGTTGTTGCAGTGAGGAACAGTGATGTGATGAGGATCTAGAATTTTTTGCAAATCTAGCAATTTTATTGTAGCATATATCAAGTTTCTTTCTTAGTGAAGAGTGTATATTAGTAAGGATGGCGGCACCATATAGGAGGGATTGAAGTAGGAAGGCAGAGGCTAGTGTTCTTTTAGTATTGTTATTTAGGTAACAGCTATGTCTGTAGTGGGTACCTAGTTTCTGGTGTGTCTTTTTGATGTTATTGAGTATGTGGGGTTCAAACATTAGGCTTTCATTGATAGCGACTCCTAACAGTTAAGTACTGGGGACAACTTCTATGGAGGTATTATTTTGGGAGAGGATAGAGAAGTCAGCCCTGTTCAGGGATGTTGTCTTTTTGGGAGTGAATAAAATCAGCTTGGTCTTGTTTGGGTTGAGAGTGTGGTGATTATTTGACATCCATTTTTCGGTGGACGTGAAGGCATTTTGGGTTAGTAGTTGAAGCTCAGAAGAGGTTTTTGTAGTGCAGATAATTGAGTCATTTACATATTGTATTATGTCAGCCTGTATTAGTGACTCATGGAAATTGTTGATGAATAAGTTAAATAGTAGGAGGCCCAATATTGAGCCTTGGGGGACACCTGTGGAGATTTTTAAGAAGGTGGAAGAGGATTGCTGCCATTTGGTTGATTGGTATCTGTCAGAAAGGTAGCTAGAGAACCAATTTAGGGTTGGAGGTGAGACACCTAGGTTATTAAGTTTAAAGAGTAAAATGGAATGAGAAATTGTATCAAATGCCTTTGAAAGGTCGAGGAAGAGTGAAGAGACTATCAGACCTGAATCGCTTGCTCGATTTACTCTATCCAAAAAGGAGGTGAAGGCTGTATTAGTGCTGTGGCCTGGTCTAAAGCCATGTTGGGTAGGGGTGAGTAAATGGGTGTTAAGTGGTTGATTAGTTGGGTGTGGACACATTTTGCAAGTATTTTAGAGATGGGGGAGAGAATGGCTATTGGCCGGAAGTTTGAGATGTCGAAATTTTTGCCACCTTTGTGCAGGGGCAGAATGTAAGCTTTTTTCCAGATATTGGGTATGCAAGACTCTTGGATTGATCTATTGATTAGTATACTAATGGGGTACGCTATGAAATCAGCAGTTATTTTTGGGAATTCAGCAGGTAGGTTGTCAGGAGCACAGGAGCAGGGTTTGAGTTTATGAAGCAGCTTCTTTATGGTGCTTGTGGGTATGGGACTGAAAGAAAAAGATGGTGGTGGGGATGGTTTAGAATAAGTATATTGGTCTGGTGAGTTTAGGTTTAAAGAGGGGAAAGTAGTGGTCAGCTTCGCAATGGTGTCAATAAAATATGTGTTGAAGCAAGAGGCTATATTTGAGGCAGTTTTATCAGGGTATGGGCAGGGGATTGAAGTTAGACCCTGGGTGAAATCAGTCCGGCTGCCCTGAATATGCTCATCCACCTCATACCTGGGTGATACAAATGCCTCCACATTAACATTAAGCAAAAAGTCACAAGCTAAATTATTGTGGAACTGCCATTAGTTCCTTCTTCTTCTGCTGTTCCGTCACCATGGTAAGAGTCCGTTCTCTGCCATTTCCAATCGCGAGTTTTTATTTGTTGTGCTGAAGAAGATTGTTCTTGTACAATGCCCTCAGTTGAAACATTCTTTTTACCACTAGACACCGTCTCCGCCAAGGAAGCCGAAGAGTCTCACGATGTATGTGGGATTGACTTCCATTTTGCACACTCTTGGACCTGCCTTTTCTTGTTTTACGTTGCCAAGAAAAAATGGTATTATTTTTGTAGTCCCTGATGTCACACTCTAATTTGCCTTTCTTCCACATAATCGCAGCCTCCTCCACCTTGCTGACATGGCTCTGAATTTCCTTGACTTTGTTATTAAAACATGCAGCAGGAACAGATTTGCCTAACCGTTCCTGTAATTGCAAAATCTCCTCCTGCACTTTAGCATGTTGCCTCACATTCCTTTTGATCAGCACCTTCAGCCAACCCAAAGTACATGTTAGACAAATGCACTTCCACTTCCATTCCTCAAATAGATCAACCTCATCGTTGGAGAAATCGGAAGAAGGTAACCAATCTATTCTGAGACCCCTTGTGGGTCAAGTCCAAGCTTAAATACTTCTCCAGCAAACTAGTATCATAAAATAAGACTACCTCCTCATTGAAAAGCCACCCCAAATGCATGCAATCATGCTCATACAAATATGGCTCCCCCAGGGACCAGAAATCATTCAAAGTTACGCTGGCATCCCTTTTCTTCAAAATTTCTGCCAGCAAAGTGGAACTGAAGATGGATGTAGACTCAGCCTCGGTTCCAGCCATAATGAGCCAGCTAGTGCAGCTCAAGCCCAAACAAACAGAAAAACTGTCAAAGCACCAAACCAATCAAAGAAACTTGCGGAAAACTGGATCTCCAGGCAGGAAATACGAAACTGCTCACGGGAATGGTATATAAAATCTTTACTAGTACTTCCTGGCACCTCGGCTCAAAAGCCTTCAAGGGAATGATTTTTACACCACATGCAACAACTTTATATACAGATAGAGAGGCTAATTATTACCTCATTATTCAATTGCAACTGGCATTATGCCATTAACTAGTTACTACATATTAACCCTTTATAAACAAATGTATGTGTAACTCCCAATATACAAAAAATACAATTGATGAGTTTAACACCCAGAAATGTTTGAAATATGTGAAAACATATA
The DNA here is from genome assembly GCF_019279795.1 of Protopterus annectens. Lineage (NCBI taxonomy): Eukaryota > Metazoa > Chordata > Ceratodontiformes > Protopteridae > Protopterus > Protopterus annectens. The sequence continues at coordinate 147,840,417 of NC_056736.1, read as the reverse complement.
TGAATTATAAACGTTCCAACCATTCATATCTCAACAATGAACTTTGTCACCTCATTACTAATATATAAAAAAACATTTTAATATAATATAAACAACAATTATTTATTAGTAAAGCTAATACATGTTCTTAGCACATGCCCCAAAAAGACTAAAATATCAAAAACGAACAATTCATTTCCAATTAACATCTACACCACCCTGAAGAGGATAATCATAACTTAATATGATACCACCTAAAATGTATTATATTATTTATAAAATACACATTATTACTGAAAATGAATATTCAACTCCTGATTCAAACATATTCATGAGGTCAATGAAATGCATAGAGGACATAATTGTTCGTGGTTGTGAATTCCACGATTTTGATAGCAATCCCTTGTGAACTAAATGCATGCGCCTTGTTAACCAACCTTTGTTTAGTTTATTTGTGTTCTTAATTAGTGACTTAACAAATCTCTGAAGCTACAAAATGTTTTGTAATGTGTGTTACAAAGCATTACCATGGAGAATGTTTTGACTTAATCAATTTCCTGAGAATATACTAGGCTTGAATGTGTCATCCAGTCATCAAATTCTTATTAGAAAGACACAATGAAGTGTAGCGTTTCTAACAGATGTTGAGATCAACAATAATTTGATGAATTGGGTATTATGCATTCTTAATTGTTAAATCTATCATGTTATTTTCCAGCACAAAATTTTCTCACATGGAAGAATAAACTGAAGCAGCTTCTAGTAGGTAAAACATGTATAGTAATTGCACAATTTAATCCAGAAAACCACAGTGACATTTGTATATGAGGCTACTGTCTCTGTGATGATTTTATATCACCGAGTGCTGATCATATTTGAGTGTGATTTTAAATACTGTACACAATATCCTGACTCCTTTTTGACTACACTGCTATGAAAGAATTGTCATTAACAAAAAACAGAGATCAGAAAATAAAACATTTTTTTTCTCTTTGCTGATATCTGACAGCTCATCCTGACTAAAATGATAAAGCAATATGCTTGTAACAAGATCACTGTGTGATAGTATCAGAATAAGCAAAATGGATCTTTTGGATCACATTTTCTGTTCTCTTCTGGCTAGAGTATGTTAGTTGCCATTTCATGTATAACAGAAACTTCCATGCATTATGAAATTCAATGTACTGAGTTACTTCACCTTCTTCCAAAACATAATAGGAAGGACCCATTCCTTCATTAGTTCTACAAAATATAATTTGGATTGCTTCTACAAAAAAAAAAAAAACAATGAATATTGCTTTACTAAACTTTGAAGCAAGAACAGAGAGATAGTATCATAGATAAAAAAGGATTAAGAATAACATCTTGCTGGCAACCATAATGTATACAGGATTACATTTAGAGATGTAACTGTAGTATGTGCTTTCTTTTTTACTGTTTGCTTTATCCCTTAGTTTGCCTGCTATTGTACACCTTATCATAATACTGATATTTTTTTTACTATTTTTCCCATGGTGCATCACATTTTCAGAGACTGCAAAATGATAGACCCCACTGAATCAATGGGTCCTGTTTGTAGTAATTGCAAAAAAAAAAAAATCAATGTAACTGAAGCATTTGCCAAAAATAGTATTCACCTGGGTTATTTCTGGAGCCCTAACATTGTTACCTGCGTCACATGTTCACATTGATGCATGGGGGGAGTCTGCTGTCATGGTATTGTATTTCTCAATCTCTGGCTACTGTATCTAAAATAATGATATTCTATTGCTTTCTTATAAAGGAAAACAATCAGTTAGATGACATTCCTTGACACAGGGTAACATTCTTGGAAGAAAATGACAAACGTAAGAAGTGATGTGAAAAATCTATTATGTTCAGTTACCTACACTTATACATCCAGTCACATGCCCAGTTGGTCATATTAGTAAATAATTTTAAAAGAAAAGTATCATTGGCTCCCAGGACTATGAACTTGGCTAAAATTAATCCTATAAATGAAATCAGAGATGGGGAGTGAAGCAAATGAAATGTTACAATAGTAGTATTAATTTGCCATTATACCTAAAATTGTTGAACATGCTTGGAATACTGAAAGGTACATATTCAGGATTATTTATGCTTTCTTTTTTATGATTTAGGCTGGGTATTTAGTGTTATTGTTGAAGGTCAGTGCTCCTGGACTGAGCAAAGCAGAGCACATAGCTGTGAGTATTAGATACTTTTAAATGAGCGATTTAACCTTCAGACTAGTAGAGTTTGTAAGTGTTCAGGGATTTATACAATGAATGCTATGCCTTCAGGCTAAATGAATCGTTCTACTGGTGGCTTTTAAAATATTCTCTGTGATAAGTCAAGAAATATATTAAGCAAAGCCCACCTGTATTTTCTCTATGCTTGCAGAAATATATCTTTAGTTTCTTATTATTTGCTATCCATAGGGTAAGTATATTCCTATGTATGTGAAGACAAGTAATGTGCCACTGGACAGAGATGGCCATGAAATGTAACTGGTTACTTGTTATTTACTACCCTTTTCACGTGGACAATGCAAGGACAAGCTAAACTGGGACACTCATCTTGGGACTGAATTTGTATATTCATTGGCCACTTCCATAAAAAAATCAAGGTTAGTATAGACAGTTTTTCTAAAGGGTGAATCATTTTGCATGATGTTTAAAGCATGTATATTAACAAATTCTCTAAAGGTTCTCAAAAGATAAATGCAAGATACTATATCTCTTTGTCTTTATGTGTGTGTGTGTGTGTGTGTGTGTGTGTGTGTGTGTGTGTGTGTGTGCGTGTGTTTGTGTGTGCATGTGTGTGTTTGTGTGCCCGTGTGTATGCACACACACATGCACACATACGCGCACACACACACACACACACACACACACATATATATATATATATATATATATATATATATATATATATATGTGTGTGTGTGTGTGTTTGTGTGTATGTATATGTTTTGCTTGTGAATGTGGTTGTCTCTCCCATCTCACACTCTCTCCAAGTCTTTGTGTATATTTAATTTAAAATAGTTTCTAGACGGCCAGGGATAAAGAAATGTAGAAGCATTTTCCAAGAGGTCTTGAAATCATCCCACTTTAACACAGACTAACCAACTCACAAGCGACTCATGAGATGATTCCTTGTCTAAGTTATCTTAAAGGACTTTAGTCCTATTACTATTACTTTAAGTGGCACTATCTGTGGCACATGGGACAATGTATGCGTGTCCATTCATGAGAATGCTAGCAATTTCTGACAGAAACGAACCTTCACTTCTGTAGTAACCATATGGTTTCTGTTTGCTTCTGGAAATGTTGTTAAAATTATTCAGCTTACTACGAAAACTATCAAGTTATGAAGAATACTGGTACAGAACAATTCATAACTTTGGGAATATAGTACTTTTAAATGAGATGTTTAATTTTCAGACTTGTATTATTTTTGAGCACCCTAAAGGAGTTAATAATAACACTGATGAAGTAGGCACATTTTCAAACATTCTCCTTCTGAATTATGTCTTCTGTCTGAAAAGTGGACAAAATCTTCCTCTGTTTCTTTTCCTCATTAAAAAAATTACAGTTTTAGAGATGTGACAGTGCTGGGGAAAAAGCTCATAGTATACCAGCTTTGCTCTTTAATAAACACACTCCACTTCTGCCTAGTGGCCTTCTATTCATCTAATAATAAAACTGACCCAAACAAATAGTCATAAGGTATTTATACCAACCTTTGTTTGCCAGCTTGTATATATTACTACCCATATCCACTAAATTATCACTTCCATCATAATGTAGCTAAAACCCATACTTTTACAATGTAACATTTTATTATTGAGTACTAAGTAATCACAGTTTTGGGTAACTGTTACCTAAAAACAAACATCTGCCTCAGTTACTTTCTGACTTAAAGTTTTTTGGATATTGCCATCCTTTACTTCTACAAACCCATTTTCTTTAAAGCATTCAGTAACTCCTTGTGTTTCACTAATACTCAAAGATGCCTGTCTTTCTTTTAAATTTTCTTAACATTATTAGGGACCATTATGTTACCTCCAGTACATTAAATTTTAAGCAGGAGTAGAGCATGAAAAGTAAAGCTATATTCTCAGCTTGTCCTATAAATTTTATGAAATCACCTTTTAGGTTTAATCCCCACAGGATGTACCCACAGTACTAAATAATAAATGTTAGAGCTTCATTATACTTCAGTGTGTTTCTGTTAACTACTCACAGCATTCAGGCTCTGTCTGTCCTATTTAAATGTGTCTGTTAAAAACAAAAATGGAGCTTATGCATTAAATCTGTTAGTTATGGAAATCAAACATTTTGCAGCACTGCACTGTATTCAGTAAACATACATTATTCTCATCTAAATTTAGAAAAGCTAACCATATAATATTCAAAAGTTATAAATCCTGCTCTCGTCCTACATAACTACCCTCTACACTATACCCTGTTTCAGACTCTTCCTCCTCCTCTCTTCTCCTTCCTCTCACTAAGCTACCATTACCCTCACCCCCTTTCTTCCCACCCCCTTTTCACTCTTCATACACCACTTCTTACTATTCTCTCTTTTCTTACTTGACACTTAATCTCTTCCTATCCCCTCTGTACTCTGCTATATCAATAATATGATACCTATGTGAGCCTCCTTCGCCTCTGCTGTTGCATTTTCCATTGTATAAACTAAGGTATTTTATAAATACTTACTGACATATTGTTTTTTACCTTTTTTCTTTTGTAAATTGTATATTGTATTAGTGACATCCACGGTGGTGCAGCGGTAACATTGTTGCCTCACAGCAAGAGGGTCTCCTGTTTGATTCTCCGCTGGAGTGCGGGGGAGTGCCTTCTGTGGGGAGTCTGCATGTCCTCCCTGCGGTTGGGTGGGCATCCGAAAGACATGCGTAAATGGGCATGCATTTGTTGAAGGTTGAATGTCAAGCTGGCACCTTGGCATTCATCAAAATCTATTGCCAATCATTAGCGGACCAGAGTTCCGCTGTGGCGACCCCTAACCGGGAAAAGCCGAAAGACAACAACATTACTCATTTTTTAATGATTTGTCTAAATTGTATAATGTTCTTATGGAGCTTTTCTCTCTGGGACTCCTTTGAAAACAGGCTCTTCTTGGCCCAATGGACTATCCTGGTAAACAAACAAACAAACAAATAAATAAATGTTCTTTGATGTTCCGGGTTACACAGGTATTTCCACCAAAGATGTTAGTAATTATTTTTACTCATTTTTTTTTACATGGCTCTGTGCATCTGCCAGCTTCTGCAGTAAGAACTCATCAGAAATTTAACACCACATCTACAGAACATAATATGCCTTATCACTTTCTTCCACTTTCACTTCACTATGTGTTTTTCAGTAAGGTTAAAAAAAATGTAGGCCTTGTCTGCTTTCTGTTCTGCTCATCTCACCGATTTGCATTCTTAGTTTCAAAATTACTTATGCTTTTACAGTAGCCTCCATATTTAATCTATTCCATTTATCTGGCAAATAAAACCAAACCCCTTGAAATAAGCCATTGTCCTCCTTCCAACAACAACAAAAAGTTTTGTTCTAGCCTATTGCCCTGGTTTTCTGACTCCCAAATGCTCCAAAATAAGATTAATGGCTCTGTGATCTTATGTTACTTTTTTTGGAGTCTGTCTGGTTTCAACAGTGAACCTTTATTTATTTATTTATTTTGTAAATGGTTTATTTACTTCTTACACTTCATTTGCGGTGGTGGTGCTGCGGTAGTGTTGTCGGCTCACAGTAAGACATTGTCCTGTTCGATTCTCAACTAGAGCATCTTCTGTGTGGAGACATACGTGAATGTGCGTACCTTTGTTGAAGGTTGTGCGTTAGAGCTGGCAACTCGGCACGTAAAAATCTACTGCCAATCATTAGCGGACCAGAGTTCCACTGTGGCGACCCTAACCGGGAAAAGCCGAAAGACACAACAACACTTCATTTGCAGACCTCACCATTATTGTACTACAGCTATTCTTATGTTTCAGTATCAACATCATTGAATTGGATAAAATTTGCAGATGTTGATAGAGTCAGGGATTTGGTATGCATAAAACATCCTAAAATGCAACTGTCTCAATATCTTTATTAATTTTGCCTTACTCCTAAGCTACAATTACACTTACTAGGAGGAAATCTATCCAAGTGACATATAGACCAGGCTTGCATGTGATCTTATGACTGACTCTTTTGGTGAACAATGTTTGCCAGAATCAACTCATTTCCCAGGAAGAAGTCTAGCATGGCCTGTCCTTCTTTATTCCTGTTGCCTCACCTATATGGACCTAGGCAGTCCTCATATCCTGTTCTGTCTCAACATGAACATCCAGGTCTCCCATTATCACCACCAACCCATGTTGTCCTGCTTTTTCAGGAAGGTTCTGCAAGTCCTGCCAGAATGCACTTTTTTCTCATTAGCACAACCGTGCTGTAGAGCATATGCTGAGATTATAAATGCTGCTCCATCTTTATACTGGCATCTGACTGCCATGAATGTATCACTAATTCTTATGACATCACTATCTCCAAAAGGCTCTACTGATATTCTTTTTGTGACACCATTTCTAGTTTGTCATTCCCCTGAGTAGTGGACTCCGGATTCCAAGGTGAGTGGTTTGCTCTACTGCAAATTCACCTTGCCTCCTGGACACAAAGGATGTTTGATCTCCTCCTTATCATCATGATATCCACTTCCAAGCTGCAGCCTTTCAGTGAACCTATAATGAGTGCACTCTGAGGTAAATGCTTCAAAATTTCTTCTCTTATCAGAAAACCCATCTGTTTGCCTTCTATAATTTTAGGTGTCTTTGCAGGGAATCTGTCTACCACACAGTCATTTACCGTTTCCTGCCAGACTTGAGTAAATCTGAATAAACTTTTTTTTCAGAAATAGGAAGGTTACTCAACAGAGATACTTACCTGCCCAGTTTTGCAGCTGATTCAGACCACTGAACTCTCAATGCTGAGCTGTGAGATCTGCTTGAGTGCACTATATGGTAAGAAAGTCCCGAGCTTTATGTGGCTGAAGATCTGTTCTATACCAGTATGTGCTCTCATGCTATGGCTGGATGTATAGGTTAAGAGGAAAGAGCTCATATCTTTGTTGACTGCCCAGACATCTGATCCTTGGCAGGATAATTTCCATATAGTTACTGCTATTGCAACAGTGATCTAAGAAGTGCATTATCAGTTTCCAAGATTTGCATACTTTTTCCCCTTTTAAGCAACAAAATGTATTTGTAAAAATTCCATCTTTTGTTATGTAAAACAGAATGTCATTTAGCTTTCCACATCATCCAAAAAGCATACATCCACAACACTTCTTACCTTTGCACCTTACAGCAAATAAGGATCATATCAACTTCTAGAAAATAGACATGTTCTTCAAATTCTTTAACAGGTCATTGTAGAATTGTTTGTTTTTTTGGCTTTTTCTGGTTAGGGGTCGCCACAGTGGAACTCCGGTTCGCTAATGATTGACAGTAAATTTTTATGGTGCAGAGTTGTCAGCTCAATGCCCAACCTTCAGTGAAGGCACACCCATTCACACGTCTTTCAGAAGCCACTCGACCACGTGGAGGACATGCAGACTACACGTAGAAGGTATTCCAGCCGAGAATCGAACAGGAGAACCTCTTGCTGTGAGGCAATAATTATACTGCTGTACCACCGCGGTATCCTAACAGGTCATTGAACAATACCAGACTTGATTACATTGGGCCTAATATACTATGGGCACTCTGATCGGTTTGTCCAGGAATACTAGACTTTTTGTAGTCTTTATGAAAATAGCACCTTATAACATCTTTATTTATTTTGAGTGTGAATTCTATCAATAAATCAGTGATGTTGCTAAGGGACAGCATCTACCCCTATATATACTAATTTGTTTCTCTGATTCTGGGAACAGAACTTCCTGTTTAAGTCAGACTGTGCCAAAGGTTGGTGTCTGTATGTCAGATTTTTTGAAATTTACTTTTTATAGAATAACACAAAAGATAAACTAAAACATTTTTTTGATTTTGTACAAGCTACTGCACCTTTTTTGAAATTTACTTATCTGAAATTTACTTATCATTTTTGTCTGAAGAACATTTGCATTTTGTATACCTGATAACAGAGAACAACATAGATTTAATTTCAACATATACAGGAAACCTATAGTTACTAATGCCTGCCTTCACTACTCCAGCAGACATCCAATGAGTCACATAAGAGCCGAATGGTTAAGGTTTCTCCTATTATCTCTGAGCAAGATATGTTTTTGGATGAAATTGACAAACATTTTGACATGTTCATGCACATGGGCGTATGAATCATTAATCAAAATTATTAAGGAAATGATAACAGGGTGGAGTGCTAAATTTAACCCAGTGTTTCACAGTGATATTATGCAAAAAAATCAAGTGCTAGAAAGTGAACACAGTTTTGTGATAGCCGTGAAAATGGATCATAGCATGGACTCTAACACCATTAAAAACATTATTACTCATAATTAAAGTATAGTTTCTCATTTTGTTGACTTTGACACTGTTATGTAAAATAAACAAATTTTTATTTTTAAAATGAATTACAACATTAAAAAAAAAATAGAGAGGCCCAAAAAGGGTGATTTTGAAGAGATGAATAACACCAACAGGAGCAAGAAGGGGGGCATATATGTGTGGTTTGTATAAAATACACATGAATATAACATTTTAAGTTGGAAATAATTGCTTCATTACAAAACCCACTAAACATCACAATTGTGGGACCAGAATCCTGATTTACCCATCTAGGTATAATGTCTGTGAATCCTTCTATGTAAATAAAAGAGAAAGAACTTTAGGGAAAAGTATTTGCAGACATTACTCTGATATCATTTGAAAGAATGAAATTAATGCCTGTTTAGGCATACACAGAACTGCTTAACAATTCTTATTTTTTTTTGTTTGAAATATGTCCCTTTTAATTTAAGAGGAGGGACATAGGAGTTGATAACTGAATATAGGGAACTGTTCTGTCAACTTACACTAAATGCATGATGTATCTGGACTCAGCAAGAGTGTTCATGGGTTCATAGATACATAGACATATACGAGACTAACAACTACAAGGACCTTTATAAGCCTAGCTGTGCAAGCCAACCCAGTTGTATTTCTATGTATCATGGAAATTTAGTAAGGAAGTTCCTAGAGGTTATGTGGAGGAAGGTATGGTAGTTTGGGCATTGCTGTCTCATGGGGCCACCCACAGGCTGAATGTATCATTTTCCACTTGTTGCTGAAAGTTATGTTTAAACAGAATTAGGGATGGACTCTGCTTCACATGAATGGGGAGCTTATTCCAAAGCATGGGGCACCTCTGAAACCCATCTGTCTCATCAACATGTCTTATTTATATCACAAGTAAAATTTAAATCCTTGGATATAGTGGTTCTGATGCTGTTCATTTTGTGGATGTGCAAATGGTCCGTCAAAGCTGGATCTGAGGGTACCTTGTATGCCAGTCATTGATTGCCTCTCAATAACCTGTAGGAGACCAAGTATAGAGATAGGGTTTATGGAGATCTATGTAGGATAATGTCTTTATATCCTGGAGTCTCCCGGTAAGGAACTTTTATCAGTATTCCAACTGTTGCATATGTCTGGTCCGGTAAATGATGAAGGGGCATTATACTTCATGATGAATCTGATAAGGGTCAAATAAAGTGACTTTGTGACCTCCTTGGACCTGGATGCTATACCCTTTCATTTAAGTTGTGTGACATAGAATGATTTTCTTACTGCCTTGGCCACATGATGGTCAAATACCAGATCACTGTTTACATGTGTTCTCAGATCCTTGACTTTAAGGTCAGCTCTTAGTGGTATCTTATTGATGGAATTATTAGCTTGGGTAGCAGTTTTCCCAAAAGGCACAATAATACATTTCTTGTCACAGATTTTTAATCCATGACTTTAGCAGCAGTCTATTGTCTGTGTTAGACCCCCTTGTAAGATGCTTGTGTCAGGTGGAGTCTATGAAGCTCCCAGTCTGCAGTCATCTGCAGTCTTGGTCAGCCAATGTCCCGTGACATTAGGCTTTACCTACAAGAAGTAGACGCCAAATAGGAGCAGTCCCAGCACAGTGCCCTGAGGTATCCTTCTGCTGACCAGTCTTTTAGTGGAAGTGGTCTCACTAATTCTAACTTCCTGGATCCTGCCTGTGAGCCAGCTGGTAATCCAGTGAGTTATGTGGGGGTTTATGCCCAGTTCAGCAAGTTTAGCAACTATGCCCGAGTCAGATATTGTATCAAATGCCTTAGTGAGGTCCAGGTATGCACTATGAAACATTTTTATTCCATCCATTACCTTGACAACCTTCTCAAAGAAGTCCACCAGGTTTAGTAGGTAGGACCATCCCTTGACAAAACCAGATTGGGTTGGGTCCTGTGTCTGAAGGCTGCCTATGTCTTTGTTGATCATTTCCATGATAATTCATTCCATGGCTTTACGTTATACTACTCAGACTAATAGGTCTGTAGTTTCTGGGGATGGTTGCTGTACCCTTGTGAAGAAGGATAACTGTTGCAGTCCTTAATTCTCATGGTACAAAGCCTGTCCTGAGGCTATAATTGAAAGATGACTAGCGGTACTGATAGGCCATGTTTCAAGTTATTTGGGAGGTATCTCAGGATACTGTTGTGGCTCTTTGAGGCTGTGTTTTTGGCCTTAGCAAGTGACACAAGGACCTACTCCCTGAAAACTGTTGGGGGTTTCATGCTAGTAAGTTTTTCATAGGGGGAGGCAGGGAGGAATGGGGAGTGAAGTTTGAGCTGAATTTGACAGCCAGCAAATTCACTATGTCACTCTGCTCGTGAAGGTGGCACCAGTTCAGCACACTGATGGGAGCTGCCTTTGAGGTTTTAGATGTAGCTGTAGAAGGCCTTGTGGTTGCCTTAGCCTGTGAGGCTTTCTTCACCTCATAATTGACCTTGTCGGACTTAATTATTTCTCTTGGTTTCCTGGTTAGTTTAATTAGAGTGGTCCTATCATTATGGGAGTTCCTGTCCTGATTTTTAGTCATGAACAAAGAGTAAAAAGGTTGCACAGATAACTAACTGGTTAAAAAACACAAAAAGAAAATTCTAGCAAAGCTAGACTTCTAACTGTGTCGTTGTTGTTGTGTGTTTCAGCTTATCCCGGTTAGGAGTTGCCACAGTGGAACTCCGGTCCACTAATGTTTGGTAATGGATTTTTACGTGCCGAGTTACCAGCCCTGATGCACAGCCTTCAACGAAGGCATGCCCATTCACGTATGCCTCAACACAGAAGACACTCTACCTGGGAATCGAACGGGAGAACGTCTTGCTATGAGGCGACAATGCTACCGCAGCTGCTCGACTTCTAACTGTGTGATACCTTAAATCTCTTGCATCAGAGGCCTCATGGGATATATGCAAATCAGCCCTTAAGGATATCAGGTGTTTCAGCTAAATGGCAATTCTGAGTGTCCATGAATTTTTCTTTTGCTTTAGTTTTTAAATCTATTTATGGACAATTTCAGCCCAATAAAGCCAAACCCCTCTAGCTGTGGACATGCATGTTTCTGCCTTCTTATGACATTATCAGCACAGCATAAGAGGAATGGCTGACCTTTGGAAACACAGGGTTGTCATACCTAGCTGATATCCATAAACATTAGGGTGTTTACAAAATATCCCAACTAACAAACTAAAGCAAAGAGTAAAAATGTCACACAGATAACCAATTGGTTAAAAAACACAAAAAGAAAATTCTAGCAAAGCTAGACTTCTAGTTGTGATATTTTGTAAACACCCTAATGTTTATAGATATCAGCTGGGTATGACAACCCTGTGTTTCCAAAGGTCAAACAATCCTCTTATGCTGTGCTGATGATGTCATAAGAAGGCAAGGCAGAAACATGCATGTCCACAGCTAGAGGGGTTTGGCTTTAATGGCCTGAAATTGTCCATAAATAGATTTAAAAATGAAAGTAAAAGAAAAAGTCATGGACATTCAGAATTGCCATTTAGCTGAAACACCTGATATCCTTAAAGGGTGATTTGCATATATCCCACGGGAGCTTTGATTTTAGTCATGACCATTTTTCCTTTTGTTATTTAGTTATTCATTTATTTATTTTCAGTTTGATTACCGGGGAAGTCCACTGGGCCCAAAAGTGCCCATTTTCAGTGGAGGCCCGGGGAGAAAGCTCCATAAACAATACAGTAAAGATTACATAATTATAAAAGGTACAGTGTATGATACATGTACAATAACAATACAGTAAGGAATACATAAGTATAAAAATTACAGCATACAGCACAGTTTACAGATGTTAGCGTTCAGAGCAACTATGATCAACTGTCTTCACAGTGAAAGATCTAAGGGTTGTAATGTACAGACTATTTAAACTTACATTCGTATACTAGTAGAGTGGAGACAGTTTACGTGCAGTTATTCAAAATAAGTAAGGTATAGACTTTACATGCAGTCAATAGAAATAAGTTGCTATTTACATTATATACAAATTTGAAATAATGTGAGAGTTGCTTAAGCAGTTACTGAGAGCTTGAGTCCATTCTAGGAGAATAGTAATGGGAGTTAGACAGAGGTTAGGAACTAGGAGTAAAAAGAACTCCTTGTGGAATTTCCTTAATAGAATTTAGGCAGGGTGAAAGCAGGAACATTTCCATTTGGATGACAGGTATGAGAAAAACTAGGTTTTGAAGTTTTCTGAGTTTGATATTGGCCATAGTGAAGGAGGGAGAGAATTCCATTTCTTCCCATAGAGAAAGAGAGGAAAAGCTGGCCAGTAGGTTGTTAAGGTTTGTGGACAGAAATTAAGTTTTGGTGTTCAGATCTCAGAGTTCTATTTGGGATGCATGGGGGAAGGATGTTTGTTAGGACTAGACATTTTGTTGGGTGAAATACAAGTCTGTGAGCAGTCATAAGTTGTAGGTGGTCTAGGTGGTTAGAGAGTTCTAGCCAGTTCAGAGATTGTACGATAAGGCAATGATGGGTAGAATTTTTGGATTTGATGGCAAATTTAGAGATCTTATTATAGCAATTTTCAAGTTTAGAGGGGATGGAAGAAGTCAGATTAGTTAAAAGAGGGGCTCTGTATAATAAGGATGGAAGAAAGTAAGTAGTGGCTAGGGTATGCCTAGTAGAGTTAGAGAGAAAGAGAGTATTCCTATAAAGCATACCTAGCTTTTGGTGGGTTTTCTTTATATTTTGGTGAATGTAGATATCGAACTTGAGTTGTTCGTCTATAGTAATACCAAGAAGTTTTGCAAAAGGGACCATTTCTATAGCTGAGCTGGTTTGGCTAAGGACTTTGAATGCATTTCTGTCATAAGAGAAAGTCCTGGAGGGAGGGAAAAGTAGTATTTTTGATGTATTTGAGTTGAGAGAGAGGTGGTTTTGGCAAATCCATTTCTCAGTGGTAGAAAATGCAGTTTGGGTTTTAGTCAGCAGTTCAGGAAGGTTGGAGGCAGCACAGACTAAAGTTGAGTCATCTGCATATTGAATAACTTTTGTGATAGAAATGGCAGTATGAAAGTTATTGATGAAGATATTAAAAAGCATAGGTCCGAGGATGGATCCTGAGGTACACTGGTGTGGGGTTGGTAAGAAGGAAGAGGTGGAGTTCTTCCATCTGACTGCTTGAGATCTGTCTGTCAGGTAAGTGGAGAACCAGGATAAAGTATTTGGAGAGAGATGAAGGTTGGAGATATGATAGAGAAGGTGATTATGGGAAATGTTGTCAAATGCTTTAGAGAGATCTAAGAGAACTGTGGATACTAGGAGTCCAGAATCTCGGGTTTGGTTAACTGTTTCTAAGAAGGACAGTAGGGCAGTTATAGTGCTATGGCCAGGGCGGAAGCCATGCTGGGTAGGTGTAAGGAGTTGATTCTGGGCCAAGAAAGACATAAGTTGGTGGTGGATACATTTTTCTAGAATTTTGCGGAAATTAGAAATATTGGTGTTTTTGCCTCCTTTGTGAAGAGGAAGAATGTCGGCTGTATGCCAGAGTTTGGGTACATATGATTCCTTTATGGATCTATTTATTAAGATGTTGATTGGGAGTGCAATACCATCAGCAGCACATTTTAGAAAGGAGGAGGATATATTATCTGGGGCATTGGAGCATGGCTTTAGTTTGGATAGGAGTCTTTTTATAATATTAGTTGAGACTGGTTTGAGCTCAAACATAAGGGGAATGTTATTAGGGTTATTGGAGAGTAAAAAATGAGGGACGTGGATTATTGTTTGGAAAAGTTTTGGTCAGGTCAGCAATAGTTTCTATAAAGAATGTGTTGAATTGTGAGCTTAGTTCGAGGTCAGATATACTTGGGTCAGGGCAGGGGTTATTCCTGGAGCCTGGGTGGAGAAGAGAATTAACAGATTTCCAGAATTGCTTGGAGTTTTTATTATTATTGGACTGGAGCTTACTATAGTAGGTTTTTTTGTCCATGATGATTACTTTTTTGCGCAGTTGTGGAGTTGAGTGTATTGGAGCAGGGTAATCGGCATTTTATTCTTTTGGTAAAGCTTCCAGGATTTGTCTCTTTGATGCATGATTTGTTTTGTTTCTTTGGACAGACAGGGAGGAGTATTAGCTTTGATTCTTTTGTTTCTTAGTGGGGCTAGGGAGTTTAGAGTGTCTAGGAAGACAGAGTTGAAGTGTTCTAAAGCTTTGTCAAGGGGAAGGGTATTTAGGATTTGCCAGTTCATTTGTTTGAGAATATTTGAGAAAGTTATGGGGTTAAAGCTGCTAAGATTATGAGTGGGAATGTAATGGTGCTGATATGGGGTGGAGGTAGTTGAGCGATGAATGAAATCAGGGAGGTGATCGCTAAAAGTGTCTGGGTTAGTGCCAGAGTGAGTTATTTTCTTTGGATGGGTGACTAGGATCCAGTCTAGAATGGATCCATGGGGATGTGTTTTGTTAGGTTGGGTGATAAAGAGGATTACTTGGGTAAAGTTGTAGAGGTTAATGGATAGGGAGGGAGAGGGAGTATTGATTTTATTCCAATCGATATTTACATCACCTAAAATATAAGTTTCATAATTAATTTCAATTGAGGCCCATTGAAGAATATCTTCAAGAGTAGAGATGTTGTCACCTGGAGAGATATATAGGGCAATAATGCAGATATTCTTATGTTTATTCATTCTTAGTAGACCAACTGTTAGTTCAGTATTTTTGAATTGTGGGGTTGGAATTTAAAGGGGGATTAAGGTAAGGAGATTAGAGTAGATTAGAGCAAAGCCACCACCTTTTTTATTTAATCGGTCATTTCTGAGAATATGAAAGCCAGAAGGTAGGATTTCGGAGTCAGAAATATGGGGTTTCAGCCAGGTTTCAGAGATGGTTAAGATGTCAGGTTGGTTGTGGCTTAACCAAGCTTGTATGTGGTGTGCTTTGTTCTTGAGGTTCTGGGCGTTGATTGTGAAGAACATAAGAGTATTGTGGGAGAAGGAAGAGGAAGAAGGGGGTGGGGGGAAGGAGTTGTTTGTAGCGGGACAAGGACCGGAGTTGGGATGAATATCTCCAGCTAAGGCTAGGATATTGAAGGAGATAACTTTTAGCCATTTGGGTTTACATAGTAGGAAACTGGGTGGAGCTAGCATTAGTTTAGGAGCAAGTGTTTTAGCTGTGGTAGAGAAGATTTTGGGATAGGTGCAGTGGGTTAGGATGAATGAGAGAAGAGGAGATAAAATGGAAATGAGTGTATGAATGAGGTTCAAGGTGGGTGTGTGTGATAGTTTGGGTTGAAGGTAGGATTGGGGGAGCTTTGGAGGAGTAAGAACTAGCATAGCAAAGGGGAATTAGGAATACAAGAAGGAAGCAAGGGGCCTGGAGGGTATGGAGAATTAGGGAGAGCATATCTAGACAAGGGATAGGTTAATGGGAATAGTTCAGAGGAAACAAAATGACTGACTTCAGCAATTGGCTAAACTTCTGGTGTCATTCTAAGGGGATCCAGTAACTGTTTGCCCGGGATGACACGGTCGACAGTCCACGATGCTTTGCCAGAGATGGCCTCCACCTGTCAGCCCTGGGATTTCGGATAATGGCAAAGGCTCTTGCCCACCCTATAGTGCCTTTTTTTAGGCAAGGTTCAAACGACAAATTCACCTCCATAACAGGAACAGGCAAGAAAAAACTGAGGGTAATGCTACTCAATGCTAGAAGTCTAAATCTTAAAATGCACTCACTCGAGGCACTCCTTAAAATGGAGAACATCGATGTCTGTGCAGTGACTGAGACCTGGATCAAGGTTCCAGAGAACACCTCTGCATTACCAGGCTAAACTCATACCACACTTTTTGGCCATCTAACCTGGACCGGAACACCAAAGGTGGAGGTGTGTCCATATTCATTAAGGATGTCCACACCTCCAGGCTAGTTGCTCAGCATAATGCAGCCGAGGTTATCCAAGTGCAACTAACTCTGGGCAAAACTGCAATCCAAATTGTAGCTTGCTACAGATCTCCCACCATGCCCCAGCATTCCCACCCCTCTTTTCTTGATATAATGGAAAATATTAGGGTTCAACCAAACACCCTAATATTGGGCGATTTCAACTACCCCACCATTAACTGGGAAAACTACTCATGTACCAACACCTTCACTCAGCACGTTTTGGAATTCATAAATTCCAATGCCCTGGATCAACTTATCCACACCCCCACCAGGGGCAACAATATCCTAGACCTAGTAATTACCAACATGAGTGACTGGTGTTCCACACCTGAAGTCAACTCCTCTTTGGTCAAATCCAACCATAAGCTAATCACCCTAGATATCCACATCCTGCCCCCACCCCCCATTAAGGAAACCATGATAAAAATTTTCCCCAAAGCCAACTTCATGCTTCTTAAGACAGAAGTGGTGAACTTCATGACACCCATGCAGATAGACAATAGAGATATGACTACTGAATCCTACACAAATGCACTCTATAAGCACTTACACAAGTGCATGGATTGTGCTGTCCCAAACAGAACCAAGACGCTATCCTCCAAAAAAAGGAAGTCAATCTGGTGGTCCCCTGCCATAAATAAACTCTACAACAGAAGGAAGAAATTGTTGCAAAAGAGAGTAAAATCCCATGAGTGGAGGAGCTCCCTGGTCAGCCTCAGCAAGAAGCTGAGATCCCTTATAAGATCCTCCAAAGCTAGCTATGAAGACAAGATTGCCACTGATTATAAGGACAACCACAAAGCATCCTATAGCTATGTCAAGAATCTCAATGGCAGCACCCAGATCTGCTCTGAGTTACAGCACAATGGCACAAAAAGTACAGAACCAACTGATATTGCCAACATCCTGGCAGATAGGTTCAGTGCTAACTTTACCCCCCTTTTACCCCGTAAAGTGCCCATATCTATACAGGAAGAATGCAGAGTTCCTGTAATCACAACTTCAAAGGTAAAAGCAGCACTCTCTAAAGCCAAAAACACGGCATCCATGGGACCGGACAACATCCCATGCTGCATTTTACACAAACTTCAGAACGAACTGGCTCCCCATCTAAGCACCATGTTCAATCATAGCCTCACGTCATGCTTTGTGGCCACTGAATGACACACAGCAACACTTATCCCACTCCACAAAGGGGGAGCCACCACTGATCCTGGGACCTATCGCCCTATTAGCCTGATGAGCCTGGTCTGCAAGGCCATGGAACATATCATCATGGAATTCATAAACAAATACATTGGTAACCTCAGAACTCTGGACCCCACCCTGTTCGGGTTTGTGAAAGGCAGATCTTGTCTCCTGAACCTGGTCGACTTCTTTCAGGCAGTCACCAAAGCCGTAGATGCGGATAAGGTGGCTCACACAGCCTATCTTGACCTTGCCAAGGCTTTCAACACCATCCCCCATTCTGGAATTATAGCTAAACTCACTAAACTAGGTATAACTCCCTATGTCACAAGATGGGTTGCCAACTGGCTCACTGACAGAACCCACACTGTAAAAGTTGCAGACACCAAATCTGACTTCAAACCAGTGACAAGTGGAGTACCACAGGGTTTAGTCCTGGGACCTCTCCTGTTTGGTATCTACTTCTCTGAAGTACAGGCTAACACAGAAGGCCTCTGGCTAATGAAGTTCACAGATGACTGCAAACTAGGAGCTATAGTCGAGTCCCCAAATGATGTGGACATCATACAGAAGGACCTCACTGAGACAGATGCCTGGTGTCAGAGCCATGGCCTCAAGCTCAATGTCAAAAAGTGCATTGTTATCCCCTTTGGCAAAAACTCTGTACCCATGAACTACCACATAGGTGGCAGTCTTCTTAACACCGAATGTGTGATAAGAGACCTTGGGACCCAGGTGGACAGTAGTCTCTCCTTTGATAATCACATTGCCACAGTAGTCAGGAAATCCTTTTACATGGTACCCCTCATCACAAAAGGGTTCTCATCCAGGAAAAAAGAGGTCATTGTTCCCCTCTACTCGACACTCATTAGACCCATTATAGAGTACAATGCCCTTTTTGGAATGTGCCTCAAAAGACATCTGCAGCAGCTGGAAAGGCCACAGAAGTACCTCACAAAGAGAATTACTGGCCTCAAACAGATGCCCTATATTGATCATCTTAAAAAAACCCAGCTTTACTCTGTAGCTTATCGCCTAATCCGAGATGATCTCTGCCTAATGTAAAGCTATGTCAAACCCAGAGTTGTTGGACATGCTACACCTAAGGAAATCCCAATCCCTCCGAGCTACATGCTCTGGGGACGTAAACCTTGTCACCACAATAAACAGGACTTGCTGGAGGGATAGATTCCCATACTCTGGAACAGGCTACCCATCTATGTCAAGCAAAGTTCCTCATTTACACTCTTCAAGAAAAATCTTGATGAGTGGATGGGAAATAGGAAATACACACCGGGGATCACTCCTGTGGCTCTGCCCAACAGCGGCACAGGAAATTAACTTTCTTGGGTTGGCATAAGCCATGGAACTTTGTTGGCTAGGCTTACTTAGGCCCTTGGGCGGATAGCCTAGTACCTACCTATGAACCTATGAATTTATGAAAGGAACTGGCTATTAGAAAGGAGAGGTAAAGAAAGAGATAAATTTATCTTAGTGTAAAAAGGAGGAGAGGAGGGGACTATGACTGGAAAAGTGGTTATGTGTATAAGTGGGAGGGGTAAGAGGAGGTGGGGTAATGAGGACAGAACTATGATTAGATGATTATGCTGAGTGGGAGGAGTAAGGGTAGAATAAAGGTAGGCATACTGGGGGTGAGTGAAATTTTTGGGTAGGGTAGGGGTGCGGAGTGAGCCCACAGGGCGAACGGAGCAGGGATACACCCACAGAGAAGCTTCTCAGGGAGAATTGAGAAACAATCTGTTTAAGCAGGTAAGATATGGCAACTGCTAAGTTGTAAGACAAGGAGGAGAGCAGTGTAGGCAGAAAAAGGGGGGGGGGCACAGGGATTAGATAGGAGATAGAGTTAAGAACAGGGATCGGTCCACTGGTGTATACGGGAATTGGCCACCATGTGAGCAACAGATTCAGAACAGGTAATTAGTTAACACCTTTTCAGGTTAAGCAGGACATACTTCAACAGTCCTATATTGGAGGGGTACACCCAGGTAGGGACGTGACCACAGGTAGCTCCAGGTAGGGAGGGTCAGAGGCTGGATAAGACAGGAGAAGTAGTTTGCTGACCTACAAAAACACAACGAGAAATAATGGATTAGGGAGGAATGTGGCTCTTAATAGGGGAGTAAGAAACAGGCTAGTGAATGCTATGAATACAGGGGGCAGTTGCATGTGTGGTATTATGTAGTGTGGGAGAGATGTTTGCAGGCAAGCTTAAGAGACAGACGCCAAATGCAGGTAGCCCTGAGGGGTGTAGGTGCGGGGGATAGAGTGGAGATGTGAGTATGATGGATGATAGCAGTGAGTGGAGTAAGATTGGGAGATATAGGAGGGGGTAGGAGTTAGGGAGTGAAATAGAGAGGAGAAACAATACAGCAAAAAACAGTTATTAAGATACAATTATTTAGGTTAATACAGTTAAAGTACTCTATAAGAATAATCAGTTCAAAAACAGCAGGACTAGACAGGTTAGTATGCAATTCAATAGGTCAAAACAATGCGATCTCATAACAATTCAACAATTTCAGGTATAGAGCGGCCCAAACAATCAGGTTCAGATACAATGAAACCAGACTTGGACTAAAGTGTTCAGTTAAACTATTTAGCCCAGCATCGGATGGTAATAATGTGTCACATAGGGGAAAATATAGTGATTTAGGGATAGTATGCTTTGTAGTACACAGTTAAAGCCAAGTTGCGATAGATGCTTGATTAAGAAAAGGGAAGTGAAATGATTCTCAAAGCAGAGCACAGTCTACAGAGAAACAACCTTCCTCTAGCTAGCACTCAAAGTGCCACATGGGACATGGCTTCTAGATGGGTGATTAAGTTTCTAGCGTGCTTAACATGAGTGCACGGCCATTGCACACTAATCTATGTAGTTTAAATGCCAACAGCACAATGGGACTTAAAATTCATTTAAGATTTGTAACAAAGTCTAGTGGGGTATTCGGGCATGCCTTTAAGCATCTGCCAGGCTTACCTATGTAGTTTAAGTACCGACTGCACAAAGGGACTTAAATCCATTTAATATATGTAACAAAAGTCAGGCGAAGAAATCAGACATGCCTTTAGGCATCAGCCAGACCTTATGCAGGTGTTCCTATGTACCATACACACTCAGGAATCTGAACCTGCTTTCACTCAGCCGGAACCAAGCTTGGGAAGTGAGATAGTAAGCCTCACTCTGGTTCAGGAGCTTTAACTCGCAGTCGCCGGATCACTCTGGTGAAGAAAAGCAGGAGAAAATAAAGTATAGCAGGTATGAGCTAGGACAAAGCCTACGGCTCACATACAGCACCAGATTGAATCGCTAGGCAGCTCCAGGGGTGTTATGCCTCTAGAGGGGCTCTGTTCTTTCAAACACAGCATTCAGTTTCATTCAAGAATGCAATTTAACAATAACTAGTTGTTCAGAGTTAAACAAAGTGTTCTAATGTAAATTAAAGTGCCGAGGGGACCCAAAAGACAAACACAGCATTTGAAGACTACAGTTTTGTAAAGAAACAGTGCCAAAACATTACTTGCCATTGCAGCTTAAGACGCAAAAGGGCTCAGTGTCCCAGCACAGTGTTTATTTACCAGACACAAAGCACATAACCACCATAGCTGCACAACATTACAGTCATTTCAGCTGAACATCACTACTGTAGACTCACCTGTAGCTGACCACACCACAGTGAGGGGGTGAGTGAATAAAGATGATGCAGGAGTGCCACGCAAAAGTTTAAATAACTGCAGAGGATTATGGGAAACCTGGCATATCCAATGGATATGTGCAAAATAAGAGTCTGGGATGAGTCATAGGTAACAGGAAGGATTCTTAGCATTGAAAGAGGCAGGGAAGAAAAGATAAGGTGTGGGGAGAGCAGCAAGAAGGAGATAGCAGTAGAAATGAAAGTGCAGTAACAATCTATAAAGCCGAGCAAAAGAACACCACTTAGATGTCACACCCGCAGAGAAGCTTCTCAGGGAGAATTGAGAAACAATCTGTTTAAGCAGTTAAGATATGGCAACTGTTAAGTTGTAAGAGAAGGAGGAGAGCAGTGTAGGCAGAAAAAGTGGGGGGAAAGCAGACACAGGGATTAGATAGGAGATGGAGTTAAGAACAGGGATCGGACAACCGGTATATAGGGGAACTGGCCACCACGTGATCAACAAATTCAGAACAGGTAATTAGTTAACACCTTTTCAGGTTAAGCAGGACATACTTCAACAGTCCTATATTGGAAGGGTACACCCATGTAGGGACGTGACCACAGGTAGCAACAGGTAGGGAGGGTCAGAGGCTGGATAAGACAGGAGAGGTAGTTTGCTGACTTCAACAGTCCTATATTGGAGGGGTACACTCACGTAGGGATGTGACCACAGGTAGCTCCATGTAAGGAGGGTCAGAGGCTGGATAAGACAGGAGAGGTAGTTTGCTGACTTCAACAGTCCTATATTGGAGGGGTACACCCACTTAGGGACATGATCACAGGTAGCTCCAGGTAAGAGGCTGGATAAGGCAGGAGAGGTAGTTTGCTGACCTGTAGCTGACCATACAACACCGAGAGACCAATAGTTGAGTGAGGGGGTGAGTTATATATCCTATTAAAGCTAGGATTCCACCAGTGTGGATTGTTTTTAGAGTTTGTTTTGGGCTTACATCTAGTATGTACAGCAGCATCTATAAATTCATTTACATGGTTGTACAGGATTTCTGTGAACAATTCTGCATAAAATGTTGTGAACTCAAGGTTGGGTGGGGCAATGAATTTTGACAATCTATCGCTTAATAGGATGTAGTTTGCTTTGGAATAGTTCCTAACTGTTATAGGGTTTGCTGGGGTTACTGAGTTGATTTTTATTTCAAAAGAGGCAGCTTTCTGTTTGACCTTACTAGTGAGAATGTGACACTGGGAAGTTCAGTGTTTTCCATTTTGGTGAGCACCAGGTCCAGTATGTTTGAACCTCTGGTGGATGTATGCACTATCTGGTCAAGGATATTTGTGTTAATAAAGTCCAGGAAACATTGTGCCTGTGAGTATGGGGCAGTGCATGCTTCCCAGTCTATAGAGGGATAATTGAAGTGTCTCATGAACGAGACAGTTGGTTTAATGGTGAGTGTCTTCAGAAGGTCTAGTTACAAACTATGGGTGACCTACAGCATGCTAAGATATAGTGTGGGACTTTGTAAATGGTGATTTGCATGTCGATAAATTCTTATTTAACCTATGTAGAGTTATACTTGTTGCGTTATAGTTAAAGTTAATATAAAGTTACAGTAATAGTTATAGTTACTGTTAATATAATGTTATAGATTGAGACGCCTTCACATTTTGTCCAAACACAGTCAAAAAAGCAACAATAGTTCACAAACACCAACCAACACTTGAACCAGTATTTCTTCTTCTTTATTATGATCTGGTACCTCGGCCTTTCGCCTTCAAAGGATCATAAACACAATGTGCTACCAACAGTTTAAATACAGATAGAGTAATGTTGATTAGCACAAAATTCTCACATTAAATAATCACTTAGTTAATCAATCAAGTCTTAAAGTAGTCACACAGTTTTTTCAGTTTTTATATATAAAGAAATACAAATATTTAATTATTTTAAACACAATTTTATAAAGATGCCTTATAATAATATGTCCAGAGAGCATATAGAGTAAATATAGAAATAACATCAAAATTATTAACTACATACATAAATAAATAAAATAAATAAATAAATAAACAAATAAATCTATCTAATCTAGGAAATTTTATTAATAAATTATAAAGTAATCATATCCTATAATATTAATTATGCAGGTATAAATAATTTAAACACTTCACATTCTGTCCCTGTCTGTGCAGCTGATGGTCTAAATGTGCGGAAGGCACTGAAGCCTTGCACTGCCAGAGTACTTTCTCTGGATTTAATCCATGTATCTGTAACAGCACGCACATCTATATTCTCCAGAGACTACAGAGTTTGTAGGGGTGCAGTTTCTTGTTCAGGCTCCTAGCACTGAGCAGTAACACCATTATGTTTTTCAGTTTTGTTTTCTGTAAAAGTAGGTTTGCCAGTTTGACATTGCCTAAAAAGGCTTTAAGGGAGTAGATAATATTTTAGCCAGTATTTGGCAGTATAGGGTAACAGGTACAGACCATGTTTTGAAAAGCAAAGTGGTTTGCTAGCCATTCCCCCTGAAAGACACCAAAAACTAAGCCAATTATTGAAGTCAATCATATTTTGTTTGTACTGTGGGAGCATCATCTAAAGAAATTTAATAAAAAGAAAATAAAAACAAGAAAGGAAAACAACCAACTGCTTATAAAAACAAAATTTGTTATTGTTATAAATCATATGCTCCAAGAAACCATGACCAGTTTAACAAATTTTATCATGTCAAACAATGATAAAAAGCCTTAATCCATAATGAAATACATATGACATCTCTTAAATTTCTCAAGCCTGAAAGCTGACAGTAGAAAAAGTACAGTAAATTAAATAAATGGCATTTAAGGGGTCAGAAAAGAGAGATAGAGTACAGAAATTGGTCTTAGTAAAACTGGGAACTTACCCTCTGTGCCAAAAACTATTCAGCATCTACAGGCTCTTGAGTTATTCATGCCCACCAGCTCTTATCTACCAAGGGCTTTACGTGCTGCTAGAATATAATAAAAAATCATCAGGGAAATTATTCTACATTTTTTGCATTATTTTTTAAAATATGAGTACCCATTTCATCATGTTTTTATTCAGTTTAATTATTAATGTATTAGAGTTTAATTTATCGTGGAAAACATTCTATAATGTGATGATCTACAGTTATGTGACATAAGCTTTTTGTATTTATCTGAGCTGATGTGCAGTGGTTATTTAATTCTGATAAAGTCTTTGTTACCTTTGAGCAAAAGTGATGAAGTTTGATTAAATTTTCAAACCCAGGCATATTGTTTGACATTGCAGTTTCATTCTATAAGTTTCTTTGTCATTTTTGTTATGAATAGCTACAGCTGCTTTGTTTCTTTCCTTGGACTAGCAAATTGCCCACCTTTTGCATCCATCTATTCATTCTCTGACACCATGTTCCTCAAATGCAGCCCGGAAATGTCTGCATTAAGGGCCAGTGGTAGTGGAGGGCGTGTTCTTTTAATAAGTGATCATAAAAAGTCCCTAGCTCCTACATCAAGAAGTTCATTCCCCAAGCTGTATTCCTCAATTACAGCCTGAAATCCTCTTCTTTTTTGTCATGGCCTGTGGGGTTGTGAAGGATAGTTTCATTCATGTATCCAAACTTGCTGAATGGGTGGTTATATGGTATTAATCAATAGATGGTGTAAAAGTTGCTTTACAACGCCTTTTTCATTTCTCTCTCATTTCTGAAAGAGGAAAGAGTAGTGTAGTGCATTTCTAAATGGATAGGCTGTCTTGTGTTTCATCTTTGTGGAGTTACGTAACATAGTATTGCTTCCAAATTTTGTGTAAATGCATTTCAGTGATAGTTCTGTTAATTAGAATAGTTACAGTGTATGCTATGGCTTCAGAAGCCAATTGAACATATTCTATTGAAAGGTAGTCTGGAAGCAGAGATGCTGGTTTTAGATTTTGGGGTATTTTTTAACTTGCTGTAGGTTAAATGATCCATTAGATGTCTTGTTAGTATGCTAACAAGCAGTCATAGGTGATATAATTAAGTCCATTAAGTACTTATTAAAAACGGTTGCAAAATTATTTCTGCCTCATGTCAAAAATGGTTGGATGTAGGTTTCCTTCCTGGCTGTAATAGTTTATTAATATTATTCAAATATACTTTAGATTTTTGTGGTTATTTTGAACTTGGTGGAAGTAGTTTTTGGTCTTCTGTATAAGTTTTTATTTATTTATTTTTTAACTTGATTCCTGAATGTATTGTATATTTGTCCAGATTGCACAGTTTGTTCTATTTTCCACTGTCCCTATGCTTTATCTCACAGTGGCATTCGTTATTTTATTTCTGCTGACATCTATGAGGTGCAGGAATATTTTATTTTGCAGAATCTTTGCAGTGTGGAGGGTATGAAGTACACTCCTTGAAATATGTTATGCACCTTGTTCACTAATAAAATTCAAAGGATATTCCATTTTAACCCAACCGTGGACTATCTACTATTTTATTATTTTTAGCACATATTTTTTAAAGTTCGAATTTTATTAGTGAACTAGGTGCATAACATATTTCAAGGAGTGAACTTCATACCCTCCACAATGCAAAGTGTCTGCTTGGTTTGTTTTTGTCCCACTATAGGTTGCATACTGGGTTTTTCTGAGACTTCAAGGGATACATTGATTTTTCTTTTTGGAATATTTTACTTTTTGTCTTTGGGCAGAAGCAAATGAGTTTAGTGTGTCTGAGGTGACCAGCTTCATTGTTTAAACATGTCTTTGCTGAAATTCGTCTTTGAATGTAGCAATTTAAATGCAATGCATTTTGTCACTCATTTGTGTCTGAGTATTAAGAAGCTGAGGTTAAGGTCACTCCTTTTTTGTTTCTCCAAGTCTTTTGGGTTACCATGACGGAACTGGACCCCATTCCTAAGTCAAAGTACGATTAAAGTTCATGAAATTAGTATTGTTTCACTCTTTGATGTCAGCCAAGTGTTCTTTGCAGCACTGCAGTGCACCCAGTAATGACTCCTTCTGCAGTTCATACAGAGCTACATGTATTAGTAGTGTATCTAAATAAGATTTTGGACTCTTTTTCTTTATAAGACCCATTCCTCCTACTACTATTGGAACTATTTGGCTATCTTTCTTCCATATTGGTCTCATTTCTGTTTGCAGATCCTGATATTTTGTAACTTTATGTCTCTCTGTATGCAGGACACTCACTGTAGTGGTCACTGAGTGAGTCAGACAATGTCACTGTGGATTGGATGTTATTTGTGTTACTAATAAGGATACAATAAAGATTACTTTTTTACCAGACATTTGGCTATTCTTGTTGGTTCTGTAATTAACTGGCTTAAGCATAACACATTAGTATTTGTGATTTCATATTAGGGGGATTTTTGTGTTTGCAACATTTTTGCAACAATTTTCAATATGATCATATGAAGTTTAGTAATTTCATGTATTCAGGGTAGAATATTTTCTATTGTGGAGTATTTTTAGTAGATTGTTTAGGTGGAATGCAAACGGTGTCAAACACTAAAAGGTGTAGGAGTTTAAGGTGTAGGAGTTATTGCTAAGTAGAAATTCAGAAATTCAGATTTATTAAAGTTAGGGTTGAAAATGTTCAAGTTGTTAATGGTGAGATGGGTGGAGAGCAATGAACATACCCTTCTCCCCTTTTTGGAAAGTTTGTCTTAAATAATAACTTGATAACCTGGTAGGAATATTTGTTTGCAACAAATGTTAGGTTTGAGCCATATTTCAGGAATGGCAAGATTGTGTAGCTTATGATATGCTGTCCAGCTATGCAATTCTGATATCTTCTTACAGAGATTTCTGAGATTAACATAGTATATGTTTTATGTTTTGAAAAGTGGATGAGCTTGAGTTTTGAGTGTTGACATTCTGTAATGAGGATAATTGGCATATGCACCAGGGTTGGGATGTATATCACCCCATAATAATAAGTGTAATATAAAAGAAGAAATACATCGCAGGAGTTTTTATTTTAGCTTCAGTAGCGCTTCAGTTTGTTTTAATAAGTTTTGTAATGGTCGATATCCAGAACAAAGTAATAGTTATGGAATAATTGAAGAAATGTGCAAATTACCATCCTTCCAGTCATAGCTGGTTTTAGGCACCAGCGAACCCTGCGGTCGCTGGGGGCCCCCTGGTCCTGGGGGGCCCCCAACCACTGCAACTTATGTTATCTTGATATTTTGTAACATGTCTGTCAAACCAACAAAAGCTAGTACAGCAAGCTTGTATACTTAAACCAGGTAAGTAACAATAACTCGTATTTATCTCCTTCAAAATTCAAAGATCTTTAGCTATAGTAACAGTATTTTGTCAGGTAACAAGCTTTACAATTTCATTAAATATTTTACCAGTGACATAATGCCCCAGCCTAGTTAAGCCCTGATGGTGGACATCCTCTTCACTAAAATTAACAACATAGCCAGCTTTAATAACTGTGGCTGCAGGGGGGCCCTTAATCCTCATTGACTGCTTGGGGCCCCCACAAAAGCTGCTGTTGGTTGGGGAAAAATGAGGAGAAAAAAAAACGTATGAAGTTTTGATTACACTCTTTAACCTGAACAGGACTGTAATATGACCCTGTTAGGACAAAGCTGTAATGAACATAAGCAGAGTAAGCAGAGTAAGCACTATAGAGATCAGCAGCCATCCGTGTCCCAAGGTCTCATCACACTTTCGGTGTTAAGTAGACTACCGCCTATGTGGTAGTTCATGGGTACAGAGTTTTTACCAAAGGGGATGACAGTGCACTTTTTGGCTTTGAGCTTGAGACCATGGCTTTGACATCAGGCATCTGTCTCAGTGAGGCCCTTTTGTAGGATGTCCACATCGTTAGGAGTTTCGATTATGGCTCCTAGATTGCAGTCATCTGTGAATTTAGTTAGACAAAGACCTTCTGTGTTAGCCTGTACTTCAGAGAAGTAGATACCAAACAGGAGAGGACCCAGGACTGAACCCTGTGGTACTCCACTTGTCACTGGTCTGAAGTCTGATTTGGAGTCTGCTACTTTCACAGTGTGGGTTCTGTCAGTAAGCCAGTTGGCAACCCATCTTGTGACATAGGGATTTATACGTAGTTTAGTGAGTTTATCTATAATTCCAGAGTGGGGGATGGTGTTGAACGCCTTGGCGAGATCTTGATAGGCTGTGTGAACCACAGTTTTATGGAGTTTTATGGAGTCCTGATGAAGTGGTCTGCTGGGTTGTAGTAACAGCAACCATTTGCTGTTGAAGAAGTAAGTGCTTGACCCTTGCTGTATTCCTCTGCACTAGGACCTCCAGTAACTTTTATCACAAGCAGAGCAGCAGTTTTACACCCTTCAGGTAATCCCTAAATCTAGTCCAAGGTTGTTTTTTGTTTTTGACCAAGTCCTCATGCAGTGACAGTGATTTACAGTTCAGCATAACCTTTTTCCTCTCATTAACAATAAATTCCTGTATTGGCACATGGTTTTATAGTTTCTCAGGTATGAAAGTATTCTATTCAGTATGGCGCAATTCCTTCCACTGTAAAAGAGAGTCTGCCCTGTCACGTGAAAAAAAAAAAAAGAAAATTATTCAAATTACTTTGCAAGTAACTTTACACACTGGTCTTTCAGTGGGGAAAAATAGCACAGAGGTAGAGTATTTTCAGGTAACTTCATTCAGCAGGTTTAGGAAAAACTATTTCTTCCCATTGCAATCCATATATTCTTGTATGTTCAACCTAAGAAAATAGTCTCTAATCACCCAACATTGCTTATTTACAAAGTAAAACTGAAAATAATGCAGTCTTGCAAAAGAAAGGGAAAAATAAATTAATGCTCTGTATTCAAAAATGCTCTCATTCATGCTTCACTATGCTCATGTTTGAAATCCTCAGTTTATATTCCAACAGCATTTACAAAAGGCAGTGCTTTCTCTATGTTCCAAAACCACCTTCATGTTCAAACTCAAGCAGCATACCTTGAGGTTTTACAATAAAGGGCTGGATAGATTTGGCCTCCTTTTTTCCTTCTTCCTTCCTCCTTTCCATTCTTATTTCCTTATACACAGCTTCACTAGTAGACAGAGATCATCCATTGTGAATTACCAGCCCTTAAAACTCCCCATTGCTGCTGGTTCTCATGTCTTGCCATGGTGAATCTACCCCCTCTCTGCTATTGGACAAACCCACAGCATCTAGGAGCTATGGCAGCTGTCCGCTTGTTCATTAGCCTCAGTAGTAGCCATTATGTGACACAGTGGATGGAAATGCAGCTGTCATTATCTGTGACACAGTGGATTGGAATGCAGATGTCAGTGTTTGTGACACAGTGGATGGAGATGCAGCTATCATTATTTGTGACACAGTGGATTGGAATGCAGCTGTCAATGATTCTGATGCGGTGGTTGGGAATGCATCTGTCAGTGTTTGTGACACACTGGATGGGAATGCAGCTGTCAGTGTTTGTGACACACTGGATAGGAATGCAGCTGCCAGTGTTTGTGACACAGTAGAGGGGAATGCAGCTGTCAGGGTTTGTGACACAGTGGATGGGAATGCAGCTATCAGTGTTTGTGACACAGTAAATCAGAATGCACCTGTCAGTGTTTGTGACACAGTGGTTGGGAATGCATCTGTCAGTGTTTGTGAAACAGTGGATGGGAATGCAGCTGTCGGTGTTAGTGAAACAGTGGATGGGAATGCAGCTGTCAGTGTTTGTGACACAGTGGATGGGAATACAGCTGTCAGAGTTTGCGACACAGTGGATGGGAATGCAGCTGTCAGTGTTTGCGACAGGGTGGATGGGAATGCAAATGTCAGTGTTTGTGACACAGTGTATAGGAATGCAGCTGTCAGTGTTTGTGACACGGTAATTGGGAATGCAGCTGTCAGTGTTTGTGGCACATTGAATGGAACTGCAGCTGTCAGTATTTGCAACACAGTGGATGGGAATGCAGCTTTCAGTATTTGTGAGACCGTTGATGGGACTGCAGCTATCAGTGTTTGCAACACAGTGGATGGGAATGCAGCTGTCACGGTTTATGAGACAGTGGATGGGAATGCATCTGTCAGTGTTTGTGAAACAGTGGATGGGAATGCAGCTGTCAGTGTTTCTGACACAGTGGATGGGAATGCAGCCCTCTGTATTTGTGACACAGTGGATGGGAATGCAGCTGTCAGTGT
Source organism: Protopterus annectens (assembly GCF_019279795.1). Classification (NCBI taxonomy): domain Eukaryota; kingdom Metazoa; phylum Chordata; order Ceratodontiformes; family Protopteridae; genus Protopterus; species Protopterus annectens. The sequence continues at coordinate 147,809,958 of NC_056736.1, read as the reverse complement.
TTGTGAGTCATTGGGTGGGAATGCAGCTGTCAGTGTTTGTGGCACAGTGGATGTGAATGCAGCTGTCAGTTTTTGTGACACAGTGGATGGGAATGCAGTTATTAGTGTTTGTGAGACAGTGGATGGGAATGCAGCTGTCAGTGTTTTTGAGTCAGTGGATGGGAATGCAGCTGCCAGTGTTTGAGAGAGAGTGGATGGGAATGCAGCTGTCAGTGTTTGTGACACAGTGGTTTGGATTTCAGCTGTCAGTGTTTTTGACTCAGTGGATTGGAAAGCAGCTGTCTGTGTTTGTGACACAGTGGATGGGAAAGCAGCTGCCTGTGTTTGTGAGACAGTGGATGGGAATGCAGCTATCAGTGTTTGTGAGACAGTGAATGGGAATGCAGCTGTCTGTGCTTGTGAGACAGTGGATGGGAATGCAGCTGTCAGTGTTTGTGACACAGTGGATGGGAATGCAGCTGTCATTGTTTGGGACACAGTGGATGGGAATGCAGCTGTCAGTGTTTGTGACAAAGTGAATCAGAATACACCTGTCAGTGATTGTGAAACAGTGGATAGGAATGCAGCTGTCTGTTTTTATGACCCAGTGGATGGGAATGCAGCTGTCAGTGTTTGCGATACAGTGGATGGGAATGCAGCTGTCAGTGTTTGTGACACAGTGGATGGGTAGGCAGCTGTCAGTTTTTGTGACACAGTGGTTGGGAATGCAGCTGTTAGTGTTTGTGACACAATTGATGGGACTGCAGCTATCAGTGTTTGCGACACAGTGGATGGGAATGCAGCTGTCAGTGTTTGTGACAAAGTGAATCAGAATACACCTGTCAGTGTTTGTGAGACAGTGGATGAGAATGCAGCTGTTAGTGTTTGTGACACAGTGGATGGGAATGCAGCTGTCAGTGTTTGCGACACAGTGGATGGGAATGCAGCTGTCACTGTTTGTGACACAGTGGATTGAAATGCAGCTGTCATTGTTTGTGACACAGTGTATGGGAATGCAAATGCCAATGTTTGTGACACAGTGTATAGGAATGCAGCTGTCAGTGTTTGTGACATGGTGGATGGGAATGCAGCTGTCAGTGTTTGTACCACAGTGAATGGGAATGCAGCTGTCAGTATTTTCAACACAGTGGGTGGGAATGCAGCTGTCAGTGTTTGTGACACAGTGGATGTGAATGCAGCTGTCAGTTTTTGTGACACAGTGGATGGGAATGCAGCTATTAGTGTTTGTGAGACAGTGGATGGGAATGCAGCTGTCAGTGTTTTTGAGTCAGTGGATGGGAATGCAGCTGTCAGTGTTTGAGAGAGAGTGGATGGGAATGCAGCTGTCAGTGTTTGTGACACAGTGGTTGGGATTTCAGCTGTCAGTGTTTTTGACTCAGTGGATTGGAAAGCAGCTGTCTGTGTTTGTGACTTAGTGGATGGGAATGCACTTGTCAGTGTTTGTGAGACAGTGAATGGGAATGCAGCTGTCCGTGTTTGTGAGACAGTGGATGGGAATGCAGCTGTCAGTATTTGTGACACAGTGGATGGGAATGCAGCTGTCAGTGTTTGTGACACAGTGGATGGGAGTGCAGCTGTCATTGTTTGCGACACAGTGGATGGGAATGCAGATGTCAGTGTTTGTGACACAGTGAATCACAATTCCCCTGTCAGTGTTTGTGAAACAGTGGATAGGAATGCAGCTGTCAGTTTTTATGACCCAGTGGATGGGAATGCAACTGTCAGTGTTTGCGATACAGTGGATGGGAATGCAGCTGTCAGTGTTTGTGACACAGTGGATGGGTAGGCAGCTGTCAGTTTTTGTGACACAGTGGTTGGGAATGCAGCTGTCAGTGTTTGTGACACAATTGATGGGACTGCAGCTATTAGTGTTTGCGACACAGTGGATGGGAATGCAGCTGTCAGTGTTTGTGAGACAGTGGATGGGAATGCATCTGTTAGTGTTTGTGAAACAGTGGATGAGAATGCAGCTGTTAGTGTTTGTGACACAGTGGATGGGAATGCAGTTGTCAGTGTTTGCAACACAGTAGATGGGAATGCAGCTGTCACTGTTTGCAACACAGTGGATTGAAATGCAGCAGTCATTGTTTGTGACACAGTGTATGGGAATGCAAATGCCAGTGTTTGTGACACAGTGTATAGGAATGCAGCTGTCAGTGTTTGTGACATAGTGGATGGGAATGCAGCTGTCAGTGTTTGTGCCACAGTGAATGGGAATGCAGCTGTCATTATTTGCAACACAGTGGATGGGAATGCAGCTGTCAGTGTTTGTGACACAGTTGATGGGACTGCAGCTATCAGTGTTTACAACACAGTGGATGGTAATGCAGCTGTCAGTGTTCATTCCACAGTGAATGGGAATATAGCTGTCAGTATTTGCAACACAGTGGATGGGAATGCAGCTGTCAGTGTTTGTGACACAGTTGATGGGACTGCAGCCATCAGTGTTTACGACACAGTGGATGGGAATGCAGCTGTCAGTGTTTGTGAGACAGTGGATGGTAATGCATCTGTCAGTGTTTTTGAAACAGTGGATGGGAATGCAGCTGTCAGTGTTTGTGATACAGTGGATGGGAATGCAGCTGTCAGTGTTTATGCCACAGTGAATGGGAATGCAGCTGTCAGTATTTGCAACACAGTGGATGGGAATGCAGCTGTCAGTGTTTGTGACACAGTTGATGGGACTGCAGCTATCAGTGTTTATGACACAGTGGATGGGAATGCAGCTGTCAGCGTTTGTGCCACAGTGAATGGGAATATAGCTGTCAGTATTTGCAACACAGTGGATGGGAATGCAGCTGTCAGTGTTTGTGACACAGTTGATGGGACTGCAGCCATCAGTGTTTACGACACAGTGGATGGGAATGCAGCTGTCAGTGTTTGTGAGACAGTGGATGGTAATGCATCTGTCAGTGTTTGTGAAACAGTGGATGGGAATGCAGCTGTCAGTGTTTGTGACACAGTGGATGGGAATGCAGCTGTCAGTGTTTGTGAGACAGTGGATGGGAATGCAGCTGTCTGTGTTTGTGACACAGTGGATGGAAATGCAGCTGTCAGTGTTTGTGAGACATTGGATGGGAATGCAGCTGTCAGCGTTTGTGACACAGTGGATGGGGATGCATCTGTCAGTGTTTGTGACACAGTGGATGGGAATGCAGCTGTCAGTGTTTGTGACACAGTGGATGGGAATGCAGCTGTCAGTGTTTGGGACACGGTAATTGGGAATGCAGCTGTCAGTGTTTGTGGCACATTGGATGGGAATGCAGCTGTCAGTATTTGCAACACAGTGGATGGGAATGCAGCTGTCAGTATTTGTGACACAGTTGATGGGACTGCAGCTATCAGTATCTACAACACAGTGGATGGGAATGCAGCTGTCACGGTTTATGAGACAGTGGATGGGAATGCAGCTGTCACGGTTTATGAGACAGTGGATGGGAATGCATCTGTCAGTGTTTGTGAAACAGTGGATGGGAATGCAGCTGTCAGTGTTTCTGACACAGTGGATGGGAATGCAGTTCTCTGTATTTGTGACACAGTGGATGGGAATGCAGCTGTCAGTGTTTGTGAGTCATTGGATGGGAATGCAGCTGTCAGTGTTTGTGACACAGTGGATGTGAATGCAGCTGTCAGTTTTTGTGACACAGTGGATGGGAATGCAGCTATTAGTGTTTGTGAGACAGTATATGGGAATGCAGCTGTCAGTGTTTTTGAGTCAGTGGATGGGAATGCAGCTGTAAGTGTTTGAGAGAGAGTGGATGGGAATGCAGCTGTCAGTGTTTGGGACACAGTGGATGGGAGTGCATCTCATTGTTTGGGACACAGTGGATGGGAGTGCAGCTGTCATTGTTTGTGACACAGTGGATGGGAATGCAGCTGTCAGTGTTTGTGACACAGTGGATGGGAATGCAGCTGTCAGTATTTGTGACACAGTGGATGGGAATGCAGCTGTCAGTGTTTGGGACACAGTGGATGGGAGTGCAGCTGTCATTGTTTGGGACACAGTGGATGGGAATGCAGCTGTCAGTGTTTGGGACACAGTGGATGGGAATGCAGCTGTCAGTGTTTGTCTTTTACTAAAAATCAGATTTAATTCCATAGCAGTAAAATGCAAGACTGGCTTTACCAGAATAAATTTATGTCTACAGTTTTAATAACAAAAAGGCTGATAGTTTCTAAACATTCCTCTTATAAACTTACAAAGTTGCTAGAATAACAGGTTTTGTGTTAAGATGCATTTTTTTGAAGGATACAAACTCTGTAACTCAAATATATGCCATTTTTAATTACTTCAATACACAATGCATTTCCAGAAAAGAAATCTGAGGAACAAATAAAAACTGAGTCAGAAATGGGGACATTCTGGGAAAATATCGACCCTTTGAACCATATATTTCACTCAGTCTTCCAAAGTATACACAGTCTTACATTTCCACATGACAAACGCACATATGCCACATTTTGAAACCCTGCCAGTGTAGTTTACAAGTATAAACAATGTATAAACACTATATTAACTTTCATTATTAAGATTAATCCCTAGCTGTTTTAGCTTTCCTTACTAAGCTTAACACACACACGTGCACAAGTGTATATATCTGAGCAGACCCTGCAGTCACTACATCTGACCTCGATAATACAGGAGATCTGCCATAAGGCCCTACTCCTACCAGTTTGCTGAGAATTTTGTCATTGTATAATAGCTTATGGTCACTACATCTGACCTCTATACTGCAGGAGCTCTGCTGCAAGGCCCTAGTCCTACAAGTTTAATAAGAGTTTTGTCGTTGTATAACAGCCTGTTGTCACTACATTTGCCCTCAATATTACAAGAAGCCCACCACAAGGCCCCACTCCTACAAGTTTATTGAGAATATTTCATTATATATAGCCTGTGGTCACTACATCTCACTTCAATATTGCAGGAGGTCTGCCAGAAGGCCCTACTCCTACAAATTTAGTGAGAATGTTGCCATTGTATAATAGCCTGTGGCAACTACATTTGACCTCAACACTGCAGGAGCTCTACTCCAAGGCCCCGCTACTACAAGTTTACTCAGGATTTTGTCATTGTATAGTAGCCTGTGGTAACTACATCTGACCTCAATACTACAGGGGTTCTACTGCAAGGCCCCACTACTACAATTTTACTAAGGATTTTGTTATTGTATAGTTGCCTGTGGTTACTACATCTGACTTTGATCCTGCAAGAGCTATTCTGCAAAGTCCTACTCCTACAAGTTAACTGATAATGTTGTCATTGTATAATTACCTGTGGTCACTACATCTGACCTCTATACTGCAGAAGTCTGCCACAATGCCCTACTCCTACTAGTTTAATTAAGAGTTTTGTCATTGTATAATAGCTTGTGGTCACAATATCTGACTTTGATACTCCAGGAGCTCTACCACAAGGCCCTACTCCTACAAGCTTACTGAGAATTTTGTCATTGCATAATAGCCTGCAGTCACTACATCTGACCTCGATAATACAGGAGATCTGCCATAAGGCCCTACTCCTACCAGTTTGCTGATAATTTTGTCATTGTATAATAGCTTATGGTCACTACATCTGACCTCTATACTGCAGGAGCTCTGCTGCAAGGCCCTAGTCCTACAAGTTTAATAAGAGTTTTGTCATTGTATAACAGCCTGTGGTCACTACATTTGCCCTCAATATTACAAGAAGCCCACCACAAGGCCCCACTCCTACAAGTTTATTGAGAATATTTCATTACATATAGCCTGTGGTCACTACATCTCACTTCAGTATTGCAGGAGGTCTGCCAGAAGGCCCTACTCCTACAAATTTAGTGAGAATGTTGCCATTGTATAATAGCCTGTGGCAACTACATTTGACCTCAACACTGCAGGAGCTCTACTCCAAGGCCCCGCTACTACAAGTTTACTCAGGATTTTGTCATTGTATAGTAGTCTGTGGTAACTACATCTGACCTCAATACTGCAGGGGTTCTACGGCAAGGCCCCACTACTACAAGTTTACTGAGGATTTTGTTATTGTATAGTTGCCTGTGGTTACTACATCTGACCTTAATCCTGCAAGAGCTATTCTGCAAAGTCCTACTCCTACAAGTTAACTGATAATGTTGTCATTGAATAATTACCTGTGGTCACTACATCTGACCTCTATACTGCAGAAGTCTGCCACAATGCCCTACTCCTACTAGTTTAATTGAGAATTTTGTCATTGTATAATAGCTTGTGGTCACAATATCTGACTTTGATACTCCAGGAGCTCTACCACAAGGCCCTACTCCTACAAGCTTACTGAGAATTTTGTCATTGCATAATAGCCTGCAGTCACTACATCTGACCTCAATAATGCAGGAGACCAAGGCCCTACTCCTACAAGTTTGCTGAGACTTTTATTATTTTATAGTTGCCTGTGGTCACTAAATTTTATCTTGATACTGCAGGAGCACTACTGCAAGACCCTGCTTCTTCAAGTTTACTGAGAATGTTGTCATTGTATAATGGAAAGGAAGCAACACCAAGGATGTCAACCCAGATAATGTTTTATTCAAAACACCTGATTTAGCACTTTCATCTGCTTATAGCCAAGACTTCATCAAAATCAAGTTACAAATACTTATCCACAGTTTAAAAAAAACTCTCAGTCATATGACATAATCCAACCAATAAAACACAAAATAGTATTATCTAATGGTATTTAAAACTATGTTGGTGTTTTGTTATTTGGGTTATGTCATGTGACTGTTTGAGCCAGTTTTTTTAAACTGTGGATAAGTATTTGTAACTTTATTCTGATGAAGTTTTGGCTATAAGTAACCAAAAGTGCTAAATCAGGTGTTTTGAATAAAAAGTTCTTTTGGCTGACATCCTTGGTGTTGCTTCCTTTCTAGTTTCTGGCTTTTGTGTTTTGGCTCTTAATTTGTGGTGGATATGTCATTGTATAATGGCCTGTGGTCACTACATCTTATGTCTATACTGCAGGAGTTCTGCCACAAGGCCCTCCTCCTACAAGTTTACTGAGATTATTGTCATTTTATAATATAAACTCATTTATCATGAAATACCTTGCTGTGCATTAACTTTAATCAGTTAAATACATGCCTGGTTTGTGATTGAAAGTCTCTGTTGTATAGTCCATGCACTCTAAGGACCTCTTACTAAGTTGGCCACTACCCTCTTTTTCTTGACCAGTAGACCATACAACATATACCAGGTATTCAATCCCAGGAAATGACAAAAAACCTGTTTTACTTTGCATCTCTTTGTTAATTTCTTTGTACTGGCTATAAACTGATTGCTCTCAGTTGTAACATGACTTGAGGATGAGAACCCTGCTACACTTGGCTTTGATGTGCTCCCCTACCCTACCCCCAGTTCTCACCCGCACCCTCTTGCCCTAATACTATACTTCTTACAAACAAATTTCACTTGTGACACTTCTTCCAAAACCCACCGCAAATTATCTCACTATTTTTATGCATACTTTTCAGTTTCTTGTTTCCTCCTTCCCTATCTCCATTTAATTGCCCCATTCCCATCTATCCCCCCCCATACTACTTTTCACTATATCCATTCATAATCAGTCCTCTCCCTAGCAGTACCTCTCTGTTCCACATTGTATTTTTTAGTGTCCAAATTAAACCATCATTTCTTCTAATTTTGACTGCATCATTATACTCTAGCCTTTCATACCCCTCTATTCCTTACATTCCAAAGAAGATACCAGGGCAACCTAACTATCTTGTTTTATAGAAAATGCCTCTCTACTTTCTATCTTCTACCAGCTTTCAGAATCCACCATCATTGAACTGCCTATTGTCCTGCATCTTCTTGTTTTCTTCTTCATTGCTACTTCCCCAGTACCAGACATTTATAAAATACAGATTTCTGTACTTAATTATGCTACTCTTCAGCCTATCCTCTATTCTTCTCCTCCTAATGTGCTATCTTTCATCCTACCAAGACTCAATAATGTCTTTCAATGTCTCTCCAACTCTGTCTCAACCACCTATCCATACTTCCTCTTTGTAGTCTCCACACATTGCACCAGACCTATTTAATCTTGCCCCTCATCCTTATTCCAAATATAGACTGACTGACTGCACTTTAATCCAAACCAAACAAAATTAAATGCAAGAACCCTCTCCAAAAACAAGTATGCATAATTCCCCACTATACTAAAATCTTTCTAGGAGGATAGATGCACCCTAATCCTGACCCCACCTATCACAATGAATGCAAACATAATTTTCTTCCACATACTTCTATAACCCAACAACAGCCAATCCCCAACCCTGGTGATCTATTCTTTCTTGCAGTAAATGTTAGAAGCATAAGAAGTAAAACTGCTGAACTGCATGACTGGATTACCCAACATAAGCCTGGCAATCTCACTATAACTGAAACTTGGCTTAAACCATGCATAAATGACTTTGATGTTATACTTCCTGGCTATAGTATCATCTTTAATGACCTTATGAAGAGGAAAGTTGGTAGCATTGCTTTAATATTTCCCAACACCTTCCACATTTCCCTCTACAGCAAACCAATACAAAAGTTCAGTGCAGCAGAGCTTATTACTTTCCTCAAAATAAACAATTATAAAAAAATATGTATCGCTGTCCTTTATATCCTTCCTGGTGACAATATGGTTATACTGGAAGTTATCCTACATTGGATAGCCATAACATTCCCACAAGAAAAAAAAAATGCTACTAGGTGATGTGAATGTTAATTGGTTGGACATAAACTCTAACTCTTCTACATCTAGCATGAATGGATATGGTTTCACACAATTAATTAATACTTCCACAAACTATAGCAAGACATCAAATTCCCTATTAGAGTGGTCCTAGTATCAGACCCTAGAAAATGCACCACTACAAAACAATGTCAGACTCTTTCAGTGATCATCTCCCAATCTATATGACCAGACATCCCATACATCCAGTTAAACAGCATACTTATAAAACAACATGCAACCATTCCAAGTTTAACACAGAAATGTTCATTGCTACACTACCATCTATTAACTAGAACTTCCTGAAAATCTTCCCATTAGATGATACTGTAAATGAATTCAATACATCTCCTCTGAATATCCTAAATAGCCTTGCACCTCCTCAGAAGAAGAGACTAAAACAATTAATGCAACTTGACTCTCCAAAAAGAGTTGAATGCTAATGCAGGATAGAGAAAAGGCATAGAAAGAATGGCAAAATATAAAACACCTCAATTTCTTGACAACAGAATGCTTTGCAATTGTACTAAAAAAGCAAATAAATAAATACAAAAACTATATACTATAATAACTTTCAGAATGATACTAAACACAACCCTAAAAAATGTTGGATATCCATTAAAGCAATCTTACATCCCGGCCAAATATTCAACCTAAACCTCACTCCCAGTAACTCACCACTTGATACTGTAATACAGTTCAACTCTTATTAGATAGTATAAGCATCACTAACCAAGGATTCCTCAACATCTAATCTCAACCCTGCCAGACAGACACATATTACTACATCCACTTTCACCTTCAAATCTGTGCCCATATCCTATATAAAACTGCTCTTAAATAACTTAAACTGTGCTCTTCTTCAGCTGATGACATTCCAATCAACTACCTAAAAATAGCAGCCAATAGCATTGCATTGCCTATCCTGTTCCAATCCTTATAAATAGGTCAGTCCAGGAATCCCAAATTGAAAGCTATGCACTCTCCAGCTAAGACCAGACTAGCTGGTCAAGAGAAGGTCAACACCTGTACCGCACCACACCACATGGAATACATAGCATCCAGAACACTCACTATCACAGCTCTCAGATAAAAACACAAACCACAAACCCACTTTCACAGAGGCACTCAATAGAAATTTACCCAAAGAGAGACCCCAAGACAGAAATGCACTTGACCACCACAACACAGCATAAACCACAGGACACATAGCTCACCTCCACAGTGTGCCCCTCAGCCTAAGCCCCTAAGGCTAAACACCTTTTCCAATACCCTAATCATAGGTGACTCAATAGTGAGGCACACAGATGTCCCACTCACTAGACTGAATAAGGAGAAGGTAACAGTCAGCTGTCTATCAGGTGCCAGAATCTGGCACATAACACATGCACTCAGGTCACCCCACAACCAGTGCAAGTATGACTCTGTTATTGTCCATGTGAGTGTGAATGACCTGAGATGCACTTCCCTGGAATACATGAAAAGGGACATGATGGAGCTCTTGGATTATGTGGCCCAGGCAGATGTGACACTAGCCTTGAGCAGTATCCTACCATTACCCAGAATGATACCGCAATAAAAACAAAAAATTATTGACTTCAACAATTGGCTAAGTTTCTGGTGTCATTCTAAGGGGATCCAGAATCTGTCTGCTTGGGATGACATGATTGACAGACCTCGATGCTTTGCCAGAGATGGCCTGCTTCTGTTACCCCTGAGTTTCTAGGTATTGGCTAAGGATCTTGCCACCCCTATAGTGCCTTTTTTAGGTGGTGTTCCAAAGTCCAAATTACCACAGTAATAGCTATAAATAAATGCAATCTGAGGGTCCTGTTGCTAAATGCTAGAAGTCTAAATCTCAAGATGCACTCACTCAAAGCACTCCTCAAAATGGAGAACATGGACATTTTTTGCTGTAATGGAGACCTGGTTTAAAGTGACAGAAAGCACCCATGCGCTACCAGGCTATAACTCATTCCACATCTTTCAGCTCCAAAATTGGACCAAAGCTCCAAAGGTGGTGGTGTCTCCATATTCATAAATGATATGCACACCTCCAGACTAGTAGTCCAGCATAATGCATCTGAGATACTTATAGGTTCATAGGTTCATAGGTTCATATTAGGCTATCTGCCCTAGGGCATTTATAAGCCTAGCCAGAGTGTGCTTGGCTTTTGCCACCCATTTTAAATTAATTTTGCTATGCCTTTTTTGAGGTTAGTATACTGTGCCTCTGTCTAACAGTGACACAGAAGTGACAGCCGGGGTAAACCTACGATCTCCCATCCACTCATCAAGATTCCTCTTGAAGAGAGTCAATGTGGGACTCTGCCTAACCTGGACTGGGATTTTATTCCAGAGTGAAGGGAGCCTCTGGGTTATGAATCTGTCCCTCCAGCATGTCCTATTTATTTCAGTGCTGAGGTTCAAGTCTCTCGAGCGCGTAGCTCGATGGGATTTGGATTTTCTGAGGTGCAGCATGTCCATTAATTCCAGGTTGGACATGGCTTTATACATCAGGCACAGATCGCCTCTGAGCAGGTGGTATGCCACTGAGTAGAGCTGGAGTTTCTTTAACCGGGCAGCATATGGCATATGTCTTCAGGTACAACTAACATTGGGTAAGACTGCGATCCAGGTCATAGCCTGCTATAGGTCTCCAGCCATGTCGCTAGACTCTCACTCCACATTCCTAAGCACCCTGGAATCTATCAAGGTCCAACCCAACACTCTCATACTAGGAGACTTCAAGTACCCCTCCATCAACTGGGAAAACTACGCAAGCACCAATGCACTGGCCCAAAGCTTCCTGGAATTTATCATTTCTAATGCCCTGGACCAGCTCATTCTTACCCCCACTAGAGGAAGCAACATCCTTGACCTGGTTATTATTAACATGGGCAACCATTGCCCTACCACCAATAGTCAATTCCTCCCTGGTTAGATCCAACCACAAACTAATCACCATGGAAATCCACATCTCACCTGCACCCCCCGCAAAGTATCCACCATGAAAAACTTCTCCAAAGCTGACTCTGGTGGCTAACTTCACAGCACCCATGCCAATGGAAAATATATGCATGACTGCCAAATCATACACCAATGCCCTGTACGAATACCGTACATAAATGCATGGCACTAGCCATACCCAACAGAACCAAGATGCTCTCCTCCAAAAAAAGGAGGCCAGTCTGGTGGTCCCCTGCCATTAAATAACTCTACAACATAAGGAAGAAACTGTTGCAGAAAAAGGTTAAGTCCCAAGACTGGAAAAATTCCCTTATTAGCCTCAACAAAAAGTTGAGATCCCTCATCAAAACCTCCAAAGCCAGCTATGAAGGCAGAATTGCGGCAGACACTAAAACAACCACAAAACCTTCTTTAGTTATATCAAGAATCTCCATGGCAATACCAAGATTTGCTCTGAGTTACTGCACAATGGTACCTCCCATACTGAGCCAACAGATATTGCCAACATACTGGCTGACAGATTCAGTGCCAACTTTACCACCCCCCAAGGACCAGTCTCAATACTGGAAGAATGCCAGGCACCCTGCATTACTGCAGCACAGGTTAAAGCTGCATTGTCTAAGGCTAGGAATATAGCTTCCATGGGACCCAACAATATCCCTGGCTGTGTTCTACATGAATTCACTCACAGCCTCACCTCAGACTTTGTCCCTACCAAATGGCACACTGCTACAGTCATCCCTCTCCATAAAGGAGGAGTAACTACAGACCCTGGAAATTATCTCCCCATTAGCCTGATGAGTCTGATATGTAAGGTTATGGAGCACATCATCATGGACCTAATTAACAAGGATATAGGAAATCTCCAAACTCTAGATCCCACACAATTTGGTTTTGTGAAAGGTCGATCATGCCTGCTCAACCTGGTTGACTTCTTCGAGTCAGTCAGCAGAGTGGTGGATGAAGGTAAGGCAGTCCATACAGCCTACCTCGATCTGGCCAAGGCCTTTGATACCCTTCCTCACTCAGGAATTATTGATAAACTCACCAAACTAGGCATCAACCCCTATATCATTAGGTGGGTTGCAAACTGGCTCACAGATAAAACACACAGTGTGAAAGTAGCGGACTCCAAGTCAGACTGCCGAACAGTCACGAGTGGAATCCCACAGGGATCATTCCTGGGTCCTCTCCTGTTTGGCATCTACTTCTCAGATGTCCAGGCCAACATGGTGGGACTCTAGCTGACCAAATTCACAGATGATTGCATGGACTGCCTTACCTTCATCCACCACTCTGCTGACTGACACTCCTCAAGTGATGCAAATATCCTACATAAGCTTAATGGCAAAACACGTGTCATCATCCCCTTTGGTAAAAACTCAGTTCCCACTAATTATCACAAAGATGGGAGCCCACTGAACACTGAAGGCAACAATATCCCTGTGGATCCCTAGTGATATCTGCATTGCTTACTGTACTTATTTCCTTGTTTCACTTGAAAGAAAGTTACTGTTTGTCGTTTTTGCATTTAAGTTACCTGTAACATATTGCATTTAAGTTACCTGGCACTTGCTCACTAAAGCAATTATATAAATCAGCACTAAAAAAATTAAAAGCACTACACCCTCACAAACTCCCCTTGAGTACCTTGTTCCCCAGTGGCCCTTTTTTTCAATTATAAAGGAATTCCCAATACTATTCTAGCATGTCCAAAGGTCAGTTGTCAATCTCCTCTCCGGTCCAGCTGGTGAAGCTGGGAATCTTGAGGCAATGTTACAACTGCCTCATGTACACAGACAACCCTCTCCTCCTCCCAACAAATTCCAACACGTGTGAGAAATGCAACCATATAGCCAAACTAGAGGCTAAGCTCTCTCAACTCAGTACTGGCATAACCAGTCAGGAGGAGAAGGAAACCACACTCACTACAATTCCAGTCTCACATTGACCTACCACGACAGCAAACCAAACACGTAAACACACAAAAACATACTAGGAGGCTCTAAATAAAAATCTGCCTAAGCAGCAGAGACCTCCAAAGCAGACACCCAAGCAACTGCTACCCCAAAACAAAACACGTGCAACACATAGCTCACAAAGCCAGTGTGCCAAACAGTCACAGCCCTTAAGGTTAAACAACACACCTGATACACTTGTAATAGGTGACTCTATCATCAGGCACACTGATGTCCCGCTCACCAGGCTGAACAAGGAGAAGGTCACGGTGAGCTGCCTGTTGGGTGCTAGGATCCGCCACATAACACAAGCACTCAGGTCACTCCAAGGCAAGTACAAATATGACTCAGTCATTGTCCATGCTGGTGTGAATGACCTGAGACGTACCTCCCTGGACTACATGAAAAGAGACATAGAGGAGCTCTCTGAGCATGTAGCCCAGGCCGGTATGACCCTGACCTTGAGTAGCATCTTACCCTCACCAAGAATGATGCCACAATATGAAGACAAGATGATCAATTTCAACAATTGGCTTAAGTACTGGTGTCATTCAAAGGGGATGCAATGCCTGTCAGCCTGGGATGACATGCTCGACAAGCCACGATGCTTCGCTAGGGACGGCTTGCACCTGTCACCCCTGGGCTTTTGGATATTGGCAAACGCTCTTGCTACCCCCATAGTGCCTTTTTTAGGCAAGGCTCAAAGACAAACCCACCTCCATAGGTATCACAAGGGATAAGAAACTAAGAGTAATGCTACTCAACACCAGAAGTCTAAACCTCAAGATGCACGCACTCGAAACTCTCCTTAGCATGGAGAACATCGATATCTGTGCAGTAACAGAAACCTGGTTCAAGGCTTGATGATCCAAAAAAGTTTTATGGAGAATTGGGAAACAAGGTAGAAGGAATTGAAAGGCCACCAAAAAATAAGAAATAGATACATTTTGGAGAAGTATCTATGAAGATCCTGTGGAACATAGCAAAGATGTTAAATGGATAGAAGAAGTAAAAGAAAGAATAATAAGTTTAAAGGTAAAGGATATGAAATGGGATGAAATAACAGCCAGAGAGATGGAGACAAAGTTAAGAAAAGCCTCTACTTGGAAATCCCAAGGCCCAGATGAAGTACCTAACTTCTGATTAAAAGTATTAACATCTTTGCATGAAGATTTAGCCATGATTAGAACTATTTATATGCGCACCCCGAGCAGATACCGACCTGGCTAACAACAGGAAAAGCAATGCTCCTACTTAAGAGTGAACCTGCAAGATATCCTAAAAATTATAGACCGATAACTTGCCTTCCGAAGATGTATAAACTATACACAGGAATTGATGCCGATAGAGGTTATAGTCATTCAGAAGAAAACTCAATTACGGCAAGAGAACAAAAGGGCAATAAAAGAAAGTCATATAGAACAAAGGATCATTTGTTGTTAAATAAAGTCATAGTGGAGAACTGTAAAAAGGGGAAGAATTTAAGTATGGCATGGAGTGACTACAAAAAAGCATGTGATAGTATCCCACATTCATGGATAAATGAGTGCTTAAAATGTATAAGATACAGCCTACACTGATTGAATACACTACTGTGACCATGAAACAGTGGCAGACCGCTTTGCATTTAAGCCAAACTAAAAGATAAATTATTATTCCCGGGATAAAAACTCAAAGGGGGATATTCCAGGGTGAGTCTCTGTCACTGCTGCTATTCTGCCTTGCCCTTATCCCATTAAGCTGTCTACTTAACATCTCAGGCCATAGCTGTAATTTGGCTCCTAGAAAACAACAAAGTGCAAGGACTGCTCATCTTCTCTTTGTCGATGATTTAAAACTGTATAGCTCATCAGATGAGGAACTGAAAGCACAACTGCAAGTTATCAAACCTTTTTCAGATGATATAAGAATGTCATTTGGTCTTGATAAATGTGCAAAAGCAACCTTTAAAGCAGGAAAACTGCAGCACCAAGAAAACATCTGTTTGGGACAAAAATGTGATATAAAAGAACTTGAGCAAGACAGAGTGTATAAATATTTGGGAAGTGATGAAGGAACAATGATAAAACATGTGCAAATGTGAATAAAACTTAGGAAGGAATACTTTAGAAGACTTAAATTAATGCTGAAAGCAGCACTGACATCTAGGAACAAAATCCAAGCTATAAACAAATTCTTCCTGTCCTAACTTACAGTTTTGGAGTGATTGACTGGCCCCAAAAATCTGTTGGCTAGATTAAATAGGGAAACAAGAAATATGCTTCATGCTCACCAAATGATTTATAAAAATCAGTGCATACCAAGATTATATATTCCCTGTTCCGAATGAAGGATGAGCCTCCTTGAAATTGATTACATGTATAGATCTGCAATCGTGGGACTCCACACATATCTTCTGAACTCACAAGACCCAAACGTAGTGAAAGTTTTGAAGCATAAGGAGAATAAATCTAAGATGGCTTCCCTGCTTAGTCTAACAGAAGCATATTGACATCAAGCAGGAATGGAAATCAAACCACAAGTAGATAAAAACCTGGCAGCAACCGAATCGCCAAAAAAACAAAAGAAAGAATATAAGGTGAAGGACCAGATGAGATGGCAAGAAATGCGGAAAATGAATAAATATAGTTGCAAGTATAGAAAACTTCTGGAAGAACTTCATGTTGATTAGGAATTAGGGCAGGAATGGTTAAGCAAAGGCAAATTCAAACCAAGAGATGAAAGGTTAATACTGGCAGTCCAAGATAGTTGGCTATGTACACGCTGGTTTACAAAGTCCATTGAACATGTGGGAGAGACAGACAAATTTAGGTTTTATAAAACAAAATTGGAAACAGTTGCATACCTTATGTCTGGTTGTGACATACTAATTGCAGAAGGACTGTATACTGAAAGGCATAATAATGTGGCAAGACTGTTGCACAGGGGTTGTGCAAATACTATGGTATTGAAGTGGCTGAAAAACACTGAAAACATGAGCCACAAAGCATCATAGAAAATTATGAAGTCTACCTTACATGGGATCATCCATTACCAACAGTTCAAAAGATAGATGCTAAAAAACTGGATATAGTAGTCCATGAAAAGAAGACAACAGTAGCATTGACCATTGAATTCTGCATAACCAGTGACTACAGTATCTTGCATACAGATAGACACAAAGTCATAAAATATTAGAATTTGCAGGCTGAAATGAGAGCAATGTGGAAGAAAGATACCTGGACAGTTCCAATAGTAGTAGGAGCAACAGGTCTTATAAAAAGGACTCTACAATCATATTTAGATATGTTACCAACACATGTAACTCCATACGAATTGCAGATGAGTCATTACTGGGCACATTGCAGGTGCTGAAGAGAGCACTTCTGGCTGACACCAAAGATTGAAACAGTACTAAATTCATGAACTTTAATCGTACTTTGACTTAGGAGTGGGATCCATTCTCATCATGGCATTAGAAACCCAAAAGATTTGGAGAAATTAAAAGAGGTAGATAGAGATGTAGATATACATACAATGTTTATATTCATATATCTATGTTTCTCTTTCTCTCTCTCTCTGTGTATATATACATTTATACATATGTATATATATATATATATATATATATATATATAATATGTATTTTATATATATATATATATATATATATATATATATATATATATATATACACATGTTTTTATATATATATATATATATATATATATATATATATATATATATATATATACATACATATAGATCTAAGTTATAACACCGAAATTATGGAACACGCCATATATAATGGGTCTATATCACTACGTCGAAATGGAAGAAGTTCGAACTCCGTACGTTTGAACTTCTAACCTCGAAGTGCAAAACCATGGAAGGCTTAGAACAGCGAATTTTTTTCCCAGGGAAAAAATCGCTGTTCCAAGAAACACACACACAACACAAGCACGCCAAAAAAAACAGCAATCCACACACACTTAAAATCCATCTAACCCTACACTAAACTGTACATACACTACTATCTATCCACTTACCTTAATCCAAACCCTAACCCTAAGGCCCGTCACTATCACACACTCACCTGACCCGCGCCCTAACCCTAACTCACCTATCCTGCCCTAACCCTAAAGTTTGCCACTATCCCACACCCACCTCAAATGCACCCTAACCCTAACTCACCTAACCCATACCCTAACCTTAACGTCCACACAATCGTACACTTACCTGAACCCAACCCATAACTTTCCACCACAGTGCTGAAAATCGTGAAGCCACAGAAACGTCCCACCAAATTCTTTCTCTGAGAAAGAATTTGGTGTTCTGCAGCTTCGCGATAATCAGTTTTCGAACTTCATAGTTCGAACATATGGTGTTCGAACTGCTGAAATTTTGACGAACTGATAGGAACCCATATATAATATATGGATGGATATTTATATGTGTGTGTGTGTGTGTGTGTGTGTGTGTGTGTGTGTATGTATATGTATATATATATATATATATATATATATATATATATACATATATACACACACACACACACACACACACACACACACACAAGTTCAGTGGGTAGAAGGCTTCCTGGCCACATCGGGGGAAGCAAGGGGCATGACCCCCTACAAAAAAAAAAAACTTTAAAAGAGAACAACAAAGTACAGCATTTGCTATTCTCCTGTATTTTAATAGTTTTGTTTCATAATTCTGGTGCTCACAGTTAACAGTCATGGAATTACAGCAGAGAGCTTGAAAATATGCTACTTCTTTTTTGACAGACTAGTGTCATACCCTTTCAGCAATTTTGACTGTGAGAAATATTAACATTTTCCCTGCAAAATGAACTCACAATGAATAGATCTGTTATAAACTAAGCATTCTGCAGGCAATGAGTAAATTCAAAAATCAAAGCAATACCTTTAAAATATGTTTAGGCTGCGTATAAAAAATATTTCTTTCTGCAATGAATCACATGTTGTTCCAGTATGTGCTGAGATCAAGTCTTTTGTGTGTAATGTTCATATTGCTGTGTTGTGGGTCTGCACATACTTTGGGTCTACTTGACATGATTGAAACGCTAATAGACCAACTTTTAAAACACGGAGATGACAACACTGAAAATTCATAATGCTGACAATTTAAATCACCAACATACACAAAACCAAATGCATAAAATTCTAACTTACATCCTATTTAATGGAATAACAAAAGTAATAACTAATACCATATCAACAGTGCATTATTACTTTAAGACTATGTACAACGTACCTAACTCTCACCTACACTCCGCCCACCAACCAATATCCACATACTCATAGAAAATCCCACTGAATATTCATGAAAGTATCTAAAGCACCCACATGAATATTCATTGTAGATTCCTCAATTGCTTTATTAAAATTATTTATTTTTTACTTTTACATTTTTGCAGAGGGGGCTGCACCCCCCCCCCAAACCCCCTTGCAAATTAAATATACCAACTCTGTGATTGCACTACAGTGTAAAAATGAGCAAATTTCCTGTTGCTCAGCTGGCAGTCAACATTTGAAACATTCTGTCTTGTAGAGTTCGGTACAGTGAAGTTTCATTCATATGAAACTTCGCTATTGTCATCTCTGCATTTTAAAAGTCACACACTGGCATTTCGATCATGTCAAGTAGACCCCATACTTTAGGTCTCTTTCTGTTTCCACTCAGTGAGGAGCTTGTCTTTGGGTTTGCTGTGCAATCTGAAAATCTAGGTTACATTCAGTTAAGTGAATCAGCTGTAGATAAACAACTACATCCACAGCAAGCTCATTAGTGGCCAAAGACATTTGACTTAATGATAGACAAACTTAGCAAATTAATTTTATGTAAATGCATATCAGTGCCATATGCAAATCGTGAAAGGGTTTTGGTGTATGCTTTTACAATGATGTCTAAAAAATTATGTTTTTTAATACTTTTGCAGCAAATATAAAATATTATGCAGGATAGCCTCTTTTACAGCTGCCTGCATTTCAGATGCCCGTAGTGGAACATTTCATACTAGAACATTAGATTTTCTAGGATAGTTCACACCTTTCAAAATGCAAAGGGCTTGTTTCACATTATCAGTAAATAGAGTTATCTTAGTAGATTTTGCGTGGTGTCTTATTCAATGGCACAATAATAGTTGTCAGTTACAGAATAACAGTTTTCAGCAATAGTTATCTGAAAGATAGAAAACAGGTTTCTGCCAAAACATCAGCATATTTGTCATTCATAATACAACAGCCGAGGTTACGGCAGTCCTACAAAAACAGAGGCATGTGTTAACTATAACCTTAAATGTTTTTGCACTCTGCAGCAGAGAAAACAAGCATTTATTCACCAAATATTTCTGTTATATTTTTCCACTGAAGTAGGCAGCATTATACACTAAATAAATCCACATTTAGATGGCCTATACCTGTCACCTCTGAATTATAAACTAGTATTGAAGCAAAAACCTATTAAAACCTTGTTGTAACTGTTCTTTTAGCATAGCATTTTCTTATTATATCTGCACACTCTGAAGTCTCTGCTACTGGAAGGTGTTATTGATGATTTCTGCTTTTGCCCAGTGAACTATAGAAGGTAGGCCATTATGTAGCAAGCTGATTCCCTAACTGTTCCCTTTTCTGTATTAACATTAATTAATGAATTCATCTCAATGGCCATCCCAAGGGATGAAGTCAGTTAGGGTTGGGTAGGCTGGGAATTTAATTAATCTATCAACAAATTGGATTTCGCTTTAAATGTCCTTTATTTTTGGGGGGATGTCTCTTGGTACTATGCTGAACTCCTTAGTGTGGTGACACTTCCAACAGAATATTATTAAATTATTAATAGCTATTACAATGTTAAGGAAACTGACCTCTATTTAGCAACTACAGCATTTTTTAATTAACTTTACTTTTCAATGAATGCTGTCTTTCTAATTATTTATTTTAACTGAAGTCAGTTTGTAGTATGAAATATTCTGAATGTGGTTGTTTTATTTAATCCAAATTAATAGCCATCCTGCATGGTGGAATTCTGTTCTTGTACAGTGATTTAGCAAGTGCTTATCAGGAAGTATTTCTTATTATCATTCTAACAAATCCAATCCACTATCATAAATGCACAAAGAGGCTTGGATTTGTATAACAGACTACCATGTGGAGTAATTTCTACACCAATCATTTTTTAAAACCTGTATGGAAAACATGATGAATGATTTAAATCTGGCAGAATACCTGGATGATTTACAGGTCACTGTAAGACACAGAGTGGGTGTCTCAGTTATTTGCAAAAGTATTGCCAAGATGGCAGGAGTGTAATCTGAAAGCACAAAAAGAGAAGAAAAAAAAAGGAGAGAGAGAGAGAGAGAGAGACAGACAGGATTGTATAAGGAAATCTTGAGTGTGACAATTATTAAACTGTGAAACAATGAGCACCATAAATCAAATGTATTTATTTATTTATTTATTTTTATTTTACATTTGTTGACCGCGGGAGTCCGACCGGATACCTGTCCATTTTCAGTGGAGGCCTGGGGAGAAAAGCTCCACAAATTAAGAACAAACAAGTAGGAGATTTCTACATAGCAAGCAAGCATTCATGGGAAAACACATGATTTAACAAGATTCCATAGTTTTAAAGTTACAAAGTACAAAATTCATTGGTAGTCACAAGATTTAACAAAGTTCCATAGTTTAAAATTAGAGTATAGTAGTACTTAGAATGTACTGGTTTTCCAGTAATAACATTAGTTGAGACAAATGTAAGTAAAAGGGGGTTGGTAGTGGATGTTAGGGTTAGTTTTGTGAGATGTGGTTGGGTTTAAAGTTGGAATGTATATGACTGCGGACTGTTGGTGTGGGTATTTGCAGGTGAGGCACTATAAAGAGGAGTCATGATTCTTCTTGAAGGGAAAGAAGTGAAATGGAGCACGAGAGTGGGTCAGAGGGTGTGTATGATATGGGTCAACCTGGTGGGTAGCAAGGGCATAGCCATGCGAGTTTTAGGTGTTCTTTTAGTAGCTTTTTTTATGTAACCATTGAGTTGGCTGAGGTAATAGCAGAAGGTAATGCATTCCAAATTTTACTGATGTAGTTAGGGAAGAGGGAGTCGCCTGCTGTGCTATTGCTTTTGGTCACCTTGATTAGTCTTTTATCACTAGAGCAAAGTTGTCTGGTATTAGTTTGTAGTTTAAGTAGATTAGATAGTGCTGGGTTTTGTTCAGGAAGCTGTAGAAGTTTATGGGCGAAAGAAAACTGATGGAATGAGAGGAGATTTGGGAATTCAAGCCAGTTAAGCTGATTTAGAGAATGACAGTGGTGGGCACGGTAGGGGGCACCAATAGCAAATTTGGCAATTTGATTGTAGCAGATGTTAAGCTTGGCCATTTCAGTTTTGGGTAAGTTGGTGATGATGGGAGTAGCGTAGAATAGTGTGGAGAGGAGGGGGTTTTGAGCTATGGTTATTCTAGCAGGCTTGGTTAGAAATGGTTTATTTTTATAAAGACTGCCCATTTTTTTGTGAATGTTTTTAATAGTTTGATTTATATATGTAGATCAAACTTGAGGTTGTTGTCAACAGTCAGTCCTAGCAGTTTAGTATGAGTGTCTGGAGAGATGATATTCCCATCTCTGGGCACAATATTGAATGTGTTGGGCATTGAGATGGATTTTTTTTGTTTAAATAGCAACGGTTTGGTCTTTTTGGGATTAAGTAATAAGTTTTTGTTAAGAAACCAGGTTGGAAGGCTTTTTGGGTAATGGAGAGGAGTTTGTGTGGGTCGTTGGCTGAGCAGACTAATGTTGAGTAGTCATCATATTGTATAACAGTTGCAACTTGGCATATGCTGTGGAGATCATTAATAAAGAGGGAGAATATAAGGGGTGCCAGAATGGACCCTTGTGGGACTCCTGTGGTAATAGGCAGCAGTGAGGATAGGTTGTTGTCCCATCGAACTGCTTCTTGTCTACCATGTAGATAGTTTTGAAACCAGGGCTAGTGTGTGATCACTAAGGCCAAGATTAGTAAGGGAGTGGAGTAGTTTGAGATAGTTGACCATATCGAAGGCTTTTGACAGGTCCAAGA
Source organism: Protopterus annectens (assembly GCF_019279795.1). NCBI lineage: Eukaryota > Metazoa > Chordata > Ceratodontiformes > Protopteridae > Protopterus > Protopterus annectens. The sequence goes on along the minus strand of NC_056736.1, from coordinate 147,787,215 downwards.
ATATGGCAGATGTTAGTTTACCTAAGTGCCTGTTTTGGCTGATGAGGTTTGTAAAGGAAATAAGGGCTGTGGTTGTACTGTGGGCAGGGTGGAATCCATGCTGGGTAGGAGAGGGAAGTTGGTTATTAAGTAGGTATGGCATAAGTTGGTAATGTATACATTTTTCAAGATTTTTTGTTAGTGGGGATAGGATGGCAATAGGACAATAGTTTGCAAGGTCAGTAGATGTTCCACCTTTATGTAAAGGGATAATGTAGGAGGTTTTCCAGATAGGTGTGATGGTGCTTTCTGATATAGATCTGTTAGGTAGAATAGAGATTGGGAAGGCAAGTTCATTAGCAGCCAACTGGAGGTATTCTGCTGGGATGCCATCCGCTGATAGGGTAGTAGGCTTAAGTTTGGATAGTAAATGTTTGACATAATTGGTAGGGATGGGTTGGAATTGGAAGGTAGTTTGGGGACTGACTGCAGGTTTGGGGATATTGATAGTAGTAGTAGTGGGTTGTTGTTGAACTAGTTTAGAGATGGTTTTGATGAAGTATTTGTTGAATGAATCAGGTATGTCGGTGATTTCACCTCTGGAGTTTGGTGATGGGGTGGAGGGTTTGCTGGGGTGAAGTAGTTTGTCTTTTCCTGCCCAGAATTTGTGAGGGTTGTTTTGGTGCCTGTTTTGCAGATGTAGGAAATAATTCTTTTTATCCCAGAGAATAGTTTTTTTGGTTTAATTTCTAGGTTTTTGGAATTGTTCTCTAGTTGCTGTAGTTTTTGCGACTCGCCAGTGATGCCAAGCTCTATTCCTTTGAGAAATCTTATTTTTAGTATCTTTGTTGATCCAGGGGGCAGTATTAATTTTGAGTTTTGTGGTACGAAGTGGGGCATGGGCATTTAGGATTTTTAGGAAAGTGTTGTTGAATTAAATTACAGCTTCTTCTAGGGGTACTTTTTTTAGTATGTTCCAATTATGGTATTTTAGTTCTAGTTTGAATTTGTTTAGGTCAAAGTTATTTTTGTTCTGGGTAGTTTGTATTAGTGGGGTAGAATTGGCATGGATTTTGTATTTTAGTAAAAAGGTGGGTTAGTGGTCACTAAGGGTGTCTGGAAGGACTCCTGATTGGTATGGCGTACTCGTCTTATTTACCAAGATTCAATCTTGGAGACTTTCTTTGATTTTTAGCATTTCCTAGCACAGTGCTAGATTGAATGACTTGGGAGAAGCTGTAGAGATTAATATGGTTGGTGGGGTTAGTGGTTGAGCAAGTGTTCCAGTCAATATTAAAGTCACCTAGGATGATGGTTTCTTGAGGAAGATTTTGACTAACCCAGTGCATGAGGGATTCGTGGGAGTGAATATTGTTGCCTGGTGGTATATCGCCAGTGATAGCATTGATTGATTTTTTTGTCGCTAAGTTTGAGTTTGGCTAGGAGAAGTTCAGAAGTATTGAGGGAAGGGACTGAAGGATTAACGGTACACATTTTTAGGTTGTTTTTGTAAAGTAATGCTACCCCACCCCCTTTTTTGTACAGTCTATCTTTTTGTAATACGTTGTACCCAGGTGGGAGGAACTCACTGTCTGGTGTTGAGGGTTTTAACCATGTTTCAGTTAAGGATAGTAAATCGGGGGAATAGATGGATATCAAAGCATGGAGTAGGTGCACTTTGTTATTTATGCTTCTGATATTTAAGCTAAGCAGTGGAAGGCTATTTTTTGGTCTAGAGATGGGAGATTGGTTGGGTAAGGGAAATGGAATAGATGGAGTATTTGTGCAAGGGTTTGGCCCTGGGTTGTGGTGTATGTCTCCGGCTAGGATCAGTTGATGGCTGATATGGTTTAAGAGTTTGGTTAAGGATAGTAAATTGGGGGAATAGATGGATATCAAAGCATGGAGTAGGTGCACTTTGTTATTTATGTTTCTGATATTTAAGCTAAGCAGTGGAAGGCTATTTTTTGGTCTAGAATTGGGAGATTGGTTGGGTAAGGGAAATGGAATAGATGGAGTATTTGTGCAAGGGTTTGGCCCTGGGTTGTGGTGTATGTCTCCAGCTAGGATCAGTTGACGGCTAATATGGTTTAAGAGTTTGGTTAGTTTGGTTGGAATGGCTGTGTGTCTATTTGTAGTAAGTGATTTGGTAGAGATTGTGAGGAGTCTTCCTGAGGGAGGTGGGAAAATAATGTGGTGGTGATTATGTGGGGATATGTGTAGGCTGTAGTGATGGGTGGGAGGTGTATGAGAGGAAGTATGTTTTGAAGGGGTAGTTAAGGTACCATTATGTATGGTTTGGTAGGAGGTAAGGTAGTGTGTTGATGCTAGGAGAAAGAGGATGATGAGATAGACTGTGTGCATGGTAACTGGCTTGTGATATTGTGTTTGTGTCATGTTAGTGGGAGAAGTACGTGTGGATGGGGAGGTGTTTGCTAGAGAGTGATTGGTGTAGGTTAGGTAGGTGGAGAGGTTAGGTACAAATCTAGGGGTAGTGGGGGAGGGTGGGAAATGGGGGCAGGGTAGGGGAGCAGAGTGAGCCCGAGTGGTAGTGAGGGCAAAAGAAGCGGGGTTGCACCGAGAGCAACAGGTAAGGTGGGTTCCCAAAAAACAATCAGTCTCAGTGCAGACACTAAGCAAGTAAGTTAAGAATAGAGGACAAATACAATTAATCAACAGTAAAAAAATGATACTCAAAGTAGCAAACATTACCAAATATCACACATATTACCATTGTCACAGCATAGACAAACAAACAAATACACAAATTCAAGCATTTTGTTCAGGGACCTTACCACCACCAGCACCTGAACCAACTTCATTTTTGCATAAATATGGAGAAGGGAGAAATTTGCATGAAGAAATTAATCACTGTTGGTGCAAATTGAGAAATGCACTGACAGTGACTTCCTTACTAACAACAGCTGTGCACAATATTTTATACACAAAATGATTCACCTATACATAATTTGCCTTTATGTAAACTTAAAAAATTGCTCATTTGTCATTTCATTGAATACTGTAAACATGTTAATCAAATGCAGGTTTGAGATTGCACACATTATCCGTCTACAAAAAGGAGGAAGTTCAACAGAAATCACTAACATTATATCAACAGCAATCTTATCCCCTTCTCCAAAATACTTGAAAAATGTATTCAAAAACAATTGTTAAACTATCTCCTGCAGGAAAAAATCCTACACCCTACACAGCAAAGCTTCCATCCCTACCATAGCACTAAAGCCGCACTTCTAACCTTTATAGATACCATCAATAAAGTTAGAGATTAGCAAACAAGTTTCCTTCTTGTTTCTAGACTTTACTATAGACTTCAGTGCAGTTCTATATTACAAGATTGAAACTTTACTTAATCGAATAAGTAAAGCTTAAACTTGTAATATCGAATCCGTAAATTGTCGAATGGCCGATTTAACACAGAGAAACCCTTCCCTTGGGAGTTCTATGGAGTATGCCAATTTCTCCAATTTGGAGCCATCTCGGAGTTGGTATACTTAGATGGGGGGTGGGGGCAAAGGCCCCCACTTGATTTCGGATGTAAAGTTTTTTTTTTTTTGATTCAGCCAAGGGAAGTGTTTCCCTTGGTTGAATCGGCCAGTCGACAGTTTTAGCTGTCGATATTATAAGATCGAGCTTTAGTTATTCGAATAACTAAAGCTTCAATGTTGTAATATAGATGCTTCAGCACAGCTTATCACAGTAAACTTCTGCTTTGAATGTCCTCACTAGGTCTATCTCAGCCCATCATTTTATGGTTCTCTACAACAAGCCCAATTTCCCTTAAGAGCACACAGGGAATGCACTCAGCCCATGGTCTGGGTTTCTCTCTCTCTCTCTGACTCCCCCCACATCCTAAGTAAGGCTCCCCACTGGCACAGCTCTAGAGCTGAGTTTTAAAAGCCTTTTCTCCATCAGGTAAAATATTTACAAACTGAAAATGAAGTACTAGATTATATTTTTACAGTAAAGAAAGCCAATCAATCATCGTTTATCTTTGGAATAGATAATTCAACTTGAATATAGGCTAGAAACAATTGTTAACACTTCTTGATGATGACAGGGGTTTTCCCACTATTGCAGCAGCAGATATCCAAAGCCTGACAGTACTTTTTGTCAGCTTATCACTACCACATTGAATACTGAAAATTTAATGGCATGGATATGCTGATGGCTCTCAAATATTTCATTCCTTGAAACCATTTATAAAATAACAGAAGTAGCAACAGTGCATACAAATGGTCCCTTAGAATGTCATTTTCCAGAAATTACTGTAAAATTTCAGTTGACAGTATAATTATCTCTGACAAGGAATATTGTAGTGTACTACATTTGACAATGAAAGGCTGGCCTGTAAAAGTAATGGCAGCTCATAAGTACATATTTGCAAAGAAATGTTGCACTCTTTAGTTAACCAGAGTTGATATTTGTAGAATACAACAAAAGTATAACTGGAGGAACTGATGAGCATTGAGGTTTTTTAAAGTATGTTTGTTGGCCAAAGTTAAAAAATGAATATGAGTACATGAGCAAAATATTGTGTACCATGTCAGTTGGAAAAAATGCGTGGAAAAGCTCTGCTGCACTTATAGAGTTTCATAAGAATGCAGAAAGGGCTGCATTTTGATTCATGAAGAGAGTATTCATAATTGTAGGATGTGCACACTCAAAAAACATTGGAAATGTCTTGTGTGCTATCTTACTGTATGCCACGGTGCAAAAGATGATTGTTTGCTGCTTTTGGTTTACCAGAGCATTTTGCTACAGATAATTTCACACTGTTCATGTTAGTAGAGTTTTGTCAATTTTTGAAAAGAACCGTATTATTTCACAACCCCCAAGAGTCAAGGGATGAAGACCTATGACCCATCCAAGCCATGTTTGACTGTTGGTATAGTTGCTGAAGGGGCCATGTGTGGGGGGAGGAGTGATAAGTGTAACTAGTAAATACCGACTTGCTCATTCACTGTAGAGGGAGGGTGGTACAGCTCTCTGCATTGGCAACACTTTCTAGTGAATGGTTGATACCCTTTAGAAAAAAGCCTTGTAATCCCACACTTTACTAGCAGCATTCTGCTTTAGAAAAAACAGACATGCATTGTAGCACATGATTCCAATCTCTGAATAGCAGCAACAGCAAAGACTTCAAAGCACCCATGGGAATGGAAGTTAGTAAAGTTCATGGAATCAGCAGAAATGGTCACACCTCATCACCTGATTCTCACATTCTGGATCAAATACAGTGCAAAGGCTATCCAGATGGGGAGTAAAGGGGCCAGGGATCATTCACCATCTATGGGGCTGGTCAGCTCTCAATGAATGAATGAACAAGTCAAAGCGGTACAAGTATTAGAGCCATTCAGCAAATCATGTGCACTAGGGTAAGAAAAATCAGAATGCAATTATTTATTCCATTATGAAGACACTGACAAATATAGTGCTTGATATAGAAGAATAGGAACATATGAGGTTAATAGGCCAATGGCCCCAGGGGCTTTACAAGCTTAACCAAGTTCTTACCCTTATTTCCCCAATTAGAAGCTATTGCCCATTGTCCAAGAGGGACACATGTGGAACCTCCAGGGTGAATTTACAGTCAACAATCCAATTGTCCAGGTTGTGTTTGAAGAGGGCCAATTAGGTGCTCTGTTTGACATGAAGTGGGAGTCTGTTCCAAAGGTGTGGTAACCTTTGGGAGACGAATCTGTCCCTCCAGCAGGTTTTGTTAATGTCACATACCAGGTTATGGTCTTTAGAGTGAGTACCCTGTGTACCATTTGACTTAACAGATATGCAGTATTTCCAGTAATTCAGAGTCAGAGATTGCCTTGTATGTAAGGCAGAGATCACCTCTGAGTAGTCTGTATGAAACAGAATAAAGTGACAGTGATTTCAGATGATCCCCATAGGACAGATGCTGAAGACCTTGAATTTTCCTTGTGAGGAACCTTTGTGGTTTCCCAGATTGCTGCAGGTGCTTAGAAAGGTACATGCCAAAAGGGGTGCTGTACTCAATTATTGGCCTGATGAGGGAAGAGTACAGGGAGGTTATAACTTCTTTTTTTCTGGTAGCAATGCCCTTACTTGTGGGATGAGCAATATAGAATTCCCTTCTTACTACTGTGGAGACATGGTGGGTCAAAGGTACGATTGCTGTCAACCTGTGTGCCCAGGTGACTCACTACTGAGTGCATACTTAAGGTTTTGCTGTTGATGTGGTAGTTATCAGGAACATTGCTTTTAATGAAAGGAATGATAATACATTTTTTTTGCATTGAGTTTAAGGCCATGACTTTGGCGCCAATCACTTGTCTATGTAAGACCCTTTTGTAGGATGTTGACATCATTTGGCAATTCTATGGCTGCTCCCAGTTTGCAGTCATCAGCAAACTTTGTCAGCCTCTGACCTTTAGTTTTTGCTTGTACTTCAGAGAAATAGATTCCAAACAGTAGATGTCCCAGGACTGATCCCTGTGGAACACCACTGTTTGCAGTTCAGTTGCTGGAGGTGGATTCCCCTGTTTTGACTATATAAGTTCTAGCTGAGCCAGTTAGCAACCCATCTAATGATATAAGGGTCAATGCCTAGTTGGGTGAGTTTGTCAATGATGCCTGAGTGGAGGGTAGTGGCAAATGCCTTGGCTAAGTCCAGATAGGCTGTATGCACAGATTTCCCCTCGTCCAGGGCCTTGCTGACTGTCTTGAAGAAGTCCACAAGGTTTAACAGGCATGATCTCCCTTTGATAAATCCAAACTGAGTAGGGTTAAGTGTTTGGAGATGACCTATATCTTTGCTGATAAGGTCCATGATGATTCGCTCCATGGCCTTGCAGAAAAAGCTAGTCAGGCTAATAGGTCTATAGTCCCCGGGGTCAGTGGAAGCACCATTTTCATGCAAGGGAATAAAAGTGGCTGTCTTCCATTCAGCAGGTATGAAGCCAGTGTTTAGACTATGTTTGAAAAGAATACTCAGTGGTGTAGCTAATTCATGTTGGAGCCCATGTAGGACACAGCCTGGGATGTTATCAGGTTACATAGATGCTGTGTTTTTGGCCTTAGAGAGGGCATTTATGACCTGATCTTTAGATATAAAAGGTAGTGGAAAGGTGGTACGATTGTCGTGGGGTACATGTGGCAGGGACAGGGAAGTGAAGTTTTCACAGAACCTGTTGGCCAACAGGTTAGCTATGTATACAGTCTCACTGTATGTATTATCATTAACTACTAGTTCTACACAAATCTGGGCCTTTCCTTTTAAGTTATAGATGTAACTATTGAATGCCTTGTGGTGTCCTTTGGTGAGAAAGCTAATTTGGACTCGTAGTTTGTTTTGGGGGGCTTCACAAAAAGTCTTATTTGCTTGTTTAAGCTGAGGAGGGAGTGTTTCCAGTTTAGGAGGGCTCTCTCCCTCTTACTGTTAGACAACAATTGCTTTATCCTATTGTAAAGTCTGTTAATGGCATTTGTCCACCACACAGGTTTGCTTTTCTTTGAAGAGCTTGTTTTGGTCCTATCAGGTACAACTGCATCAACGCAGTTATACTGGTGTTTTTATAAAGCATTGGTGTAGAGCTTGACATAGTTGCCACTTCCATCTGAGGGAGGAGGTGAAGCTATACATACCATCCCATAAGAGGTTCTGCTTTGGAGACTTTTTTAGTTTATTTGCTGTTGGGGGAAGGGGGGTAGGTGTGATTGTTAGTTCGAAAGAGACTGATTTGTGGTCAGATCTCACCAGGGAGGACCTCACATTGGGGGTGCTACAGTGGTCCCCCATATTGGTAAGCACCAGATCCAAGTTGTTGGCACCCCTTATGGGGGTGTCAACCAGCTGGTGCATGGCATTGAAGTTAACAAATTCAAGGAACCTTTGGCAAGTGAGTTTGAGCACAAGTAATTTACCCAGTCAATGGATGGCTAGTTAAAGTTACTCAAAACCATGGTAATTGGATGTATTTTGATAGAGTCAAGTAGATCCAAATAGGCAGAGTGGGTGTCCTGATTCATAGAGGGGGTCCTGTAGCTGGTAATGACTTGATTAAATGTCCTACCAACAGTTAATTACACCTGAAGTGCCTCCAGAAAATCACAATGTTTAACCAATCTGGAGGTGTATTTATCTTTAATGAATATTTATACACCATCTCCTTTAGTTTTCATGCCTTCAGTTTGAGGTCTGACTGTGTGGAAGGGGGTATAACCCAGTATAGCAGGGGTGCTCTCCACAGCCTTGAATCACGTCTCCTTGGCTGCACAAATGTCTGCATCTTGCAAGGTAAGGACAGCTTCCAGTGAGTGCAGTTTTGTGTTGAGACTCCTAGAATTTAGCAGCATAACCTTGAGGTTGTTTTTAGATGGAGTTTTTACATTGGGAATTTTGTCCTTGAGACACTACCTATAAAAGGCACTATGGCGGTGGCAAGAGCCTTAGCCAGTAGCTGAAATCCCAGGGGTGACAGATGAAGACCATCTCTGGCAAAGCATCGATGTCTGTCAATCATATTATCCCAGTCTGACAGATAGTGGATCCCCTTAGAATGACACCAGAAGCTAAGCCGATTATTGAAGTCAATCATTTTCTGTTTATATTGAGGCATCATCTTAGGTGAAAGTAAAATGCTGCTTAAGGCTATAGAGTCCAGAGAGGTACATCTGAAGTCATTCACACCAATATGGACTATGATGGAGTCATAACAGTACCTGTTGTTGACAGACTTGAGTGCATGTGTGATACGGTGCATCCTCGCACCTGACAGACAGCTGACTGTGACATTTTTTCCTTATCCAGCCTGGTGAAAGGGACATCAGTGTATCTTATGATGGAATCCCCTATGACTAATATGTTTGATTTTATGTATTACCTTAAAGGTTTGACCAGTGGGAAACTTGTGCATGAGCTATTATTTGTAATGTGTTCTGGAGAGGAAGTATTATGTGTAGCATGGTTGTGTTTGTGTTTGGGAGGGCTCTGGTGTTTAGGTAGGTTTCTGGTGAGGACCTTTTCATATGTAGGTATGTGTGATGTGGGTTTGGGTGGAGTAGGAGGTGAGGTGTGCATGCTGACAACCTGCTCATTGTTATATGTACTGACTGTTGTGTGAGAGAGAGCATGGATTCAAGGTTGTTAAAATAGTTGCATCCCTCACATGTTGAGTTTGTGTGGACTAGGAGTAGAGGGTTGTCTGTGAATATGAGGCAGTTGGTACACTGCCTCTGGATGCCCATGTTGACCAGGCTGGTTGGAGAAACTGTGGGAAATTGTCCATCCATAGTGATAGGTAAATTTATATGATCAGGAAACGAGGTCACACTTAGGAGTGGCTTGTGGGTTAGAGGTGCATTGGTACTTCTGAGGCTAGTCTTAGTGTTCCACCTAACAGTAGAGCAGGGCCACATGAAATCTCTGGAGGACCACAAGCAAAGTACTAAGGGAAAATTTAACAAACAAAATGTTTTCTTCTATAATCACCAATGGTAACCACCACTACACAGCAATGCATAACGGAGTGCTACACGCAAACAAGTACAAATGCGGGGCTTAAATAAAATAAGAAAATACCTTTTTTATTTCAGTCTACCCAATGAGAATGCTCTCTCTGAGCTCTAGTCCAATCACCCTCGATTAGATGGGACCCAGACAGCACTCTCCTCACACAATGGTGCATAAGGGCCATCACCAACAAAGGTGGCTTGAAGTTGATGCTCAGACATTAAAAAACAGACCCAGAAATAGCAGACTTGGAACTGGGCAGTGCTACAGCTGAACTAGTGCATTGTACAGTAAAATGTGACAAAAAGTAGTGCAGATAATTCACACAGACAGTGGAATGCAAATATGGGTTAAAAGTGCAATATTAGAGCAAAAACAGCCACTTATAGTTAGTTGGAAGCAACGGATGCCTCGGATATTTCAGTATCTCAGTGAAGAGCTGATTTTAGTGCTCAAGTGATACCAAACAGTCTAGATTCAATGAGTCTGAATCTAGCCTCTGCTATAAAATGCAGAAGTACTACAAATTCAAAGTGCATAGCACAACAACAGAAAGCAGTTTAAATAATGCAGCAATTCCCAGCATAGAAGGATGTAGGCCACACTCTCCCACTATAATAGTATAGACCATAAGCCTTCTAATGTAAAACAACTGGTTTTGGAGCAAAGGTCCTTAAGCCAGAACTAAGACAGTTCAGAATAACAGACACAATAGACCTTCAACCAACAATTTCCAGCCAAAATGTTGTAGGCTATCCTCTCCTGAAACAAGAGGTTAGACCACAAATCCTCCTGGTGTAAAGTAACTGGTTTGGAACCCAAGTGCTTACACCAGAATAAAGACACTTAGAGTAACATAAAGACACTTGAATAACAATAGTTTTGTTATTTCTGGGGTCAGTCAACATGCAGCAGTAATTTAATTTTTAATTGTATTATTAAATAATGTTACAGTGAAATAATTAAAAACAAAAAGAAACAAAGGAATTAGCCCTTCACTTTGTTTGCTATAAGTGAATTGAAAGCACATTTCATTCACTTTAACCATGGCAACTGATACAAATTATTGTAAGTGGTGTCCTAATTTGTGGCTACAAAGTTTGGATGACTCTGTTAAAAAAATTGCAGCACATTTGAAAAGAAAAAAAAAAACTAAATTAGTCAGCCAATGAACTTATTCAGTCTTATGCTGCTATGTCATACTGTACAACTGAAAAAAGTCTTGTAGACTATTGGATTCAGAACGGTAGGGCAGTATAACATTTAATTAAATGTGCAAATGATAACTATAGACCCATCAGTCTTATGAACTTGATGGGCAATGCTATGTAGCATGTCATAACTGATCTCATCAATTATGATATTAAATGTCTCATTAAGCTAGACTCTCAACAGGTCAGTTTAATCAAAGGGAGAAACTGACTATTAAATCTAATTACCATTTTGACAGGATCACAGAGGCTTTTTTAGCAATCATTTTGTTAAGGCATTGTATCTTGACCTAACCTAAGCTTTTGACAACAGACACCATGTAAGCATTGTAAGTAAGCTAAATGCTTTAAATGTGCTTAATTATGTGACAAGATGAATAGCAAACTGGCAAAAAAAATGAAAACCCACACAATCTGATAGTATGAAGGCAACCAGTGGAGTCTCCAAGGCCTCTGTAATGGAATCCCTCCTTATCGGCATTTACGTCTCTAATGTGAAAAGTAGAGAACTAAGACTTCCAGTTCATTAATTGTGTAGATGACTGCAAACTGGGTTGTACTGTCAAGATCCCCTCTAACTCTTGTATCCTTTAGAACTCACTTGCCCTAGTTAATGCCTGCTATACCGAAATGGGCTCATATTAAATATGAAAAATGTATAGTACCATTTAATTTATAAAAAACATCCTTTACCTTCGGCATATAGTATAGACTATACTTTGCTATGAATGAAAATGCAATCAAGGACCTGGATACCTGAACAGACAGTGCCTTCCTTTTCTATCATCATGTGGCAACTGTGGTCAGAAAATCCTTCTACTTAGCACAGCTAACAATCATGGGTCATACATCCAGATCCAAAGATGCTATTGTTAACTTAAATTCATTTTTGAATAGAATAGCTATAGAATACAATACCATCTTTCGAATTTACCTTACTCAACATATCAAACAACTACAGGAGCTCCCGAGGTTCTAAAATAAAAAAGATTTCAGGTGTAAAAACCCTGAACTACCACAAAAGGCTGAAAGTTCTTTTCTTTTACGTTGTATCTTATATGCATCACATACTGTTATTTTACCCTGCATTTAATCCTTTAAACTGCTTACATAAGGAACTAGGCTAGGTTTATAGCTTATCACTGAAAAATCAGCTTTTCCCAATTACATTCATCTACCTTTTGCAGAGGATTTAAAAATATATAACTAAATAGACAAACTCCTGAAAACACAACCATACAAATGAATAAAACCTTCTCAAATGATATAAGTATTACATTCCATATTGATAAATGTGCAAAACTAACATTTATAGCAGGAAAACTGAAACACCAAGAAAGTCTCCTATGACAAGGAATGTGATATAAAAGAACTCAAACACGAGGGAGTGCTTAAATATCTGTGAATAGATGACGGGTCAGCAATACAGTAGTAAAAAATTAGAATAAAGCTTAGTAAGGAACACTTTAGATTAAAGCTAATATTAAAAACATCTAGGAATAAAATCCAAACTATAAATTAGTGTCCTCTTCCAGTTCTAATTTACAGTTTTTGTAATACTGATAGATTGACCCTAAAAAGCACTGGATCAGTTAGACAACAATACAATAAAAATTTCATGCTTATCAAGTCATATCTAAAAACCAGCATGTGACAGGACAATTAATCTTTTGTTCTGATGAGGTGTGAGTCTCCTAGAAATTGACTGTTAAGTGTTGCATTTGCGAGACTTGCATTCATATTTGTTGACAACAGTACATCCAAAAATTGTAAAAAGTTCTAAGCCATGGATAAAACCAGACTGAGATCACATATTTGGCCAGCTTAGCAGAAGCATTTCAAGAAAGAGAGGGAGTACAATCAGATCAGAAGTAGAAGGAATGGTCAAAAACAAAAGAAAGAATATAAAGAACAGAAATACAATTTTATTTATTATTTTTATTTACATTTGTTGACTGGCCTAGTCTAACTGGATACATGTCCATTTTCAGTAGAGGCCCGGGGAGAAAATACCCAAGCATAGACAGAAAACTTATTATACAATATTAATAAAAAAATTAAGCTATAATCAAGTACAGATAATAACAATAATCTGAATATTTGGGAGAGAAAAAGAAAAACATATTGTGTGTGTTCCGAGATATTTAGAGGGGAATGAACTAAGATCAAATACAGAAAAATAAACAAAATTTGACAGGGAAAAAAACACAAAGAGTAATACATTTTAAAAAAGTTATAAACATTTTTTTTTTTTTAGGAAAGAGGATGGTTTCAGGTTAGTTTAGTTGTTAGTACAGGTAGGAAGCATAGTACAATAAAAAGGACATCGAATGATTTGAGCAATATAGTACACTGGAGAAGCGAAGTAAAAGGGAGAGCAGGAATGGGTAAAGTGAAAAATCGGTCAGGATTTGTGCAGGGAGAAAGCCAGTGAGTTTTAAAATGTTCTTTGAGATGTTTTTTGAAAAGATGTGTGGAAGCGAGAGTAGAAGGTTCACTTGGAAGCTGGTTCCAGGCTTTTCCCACAGTGTTAGTGAATAGAGAGTCCCCAGCTTTGTTGTTAGATTTAATAGTGGAAACTAGAAACGTATTAGCTGAACGAAGAGTTGAAAGGTTTTTGTAAGGGGTAGTCAGATTAGAGAGGATTGGTGTATTATTGGGGTGGTACAGTATCTTTTGGGTTATAGTACGTTGATGACAGAGTAGTTGGTGCTGCAGTTCTAACCATCTCAATTGTTTGAGGTTGAGACAGTGGTGGGTTCTAAAAGGGTTGCCAGTGGCAAATCTGGCTATGTTATTATAGATAGTGGCAAGTTTGTTAAGGTTGTTTTTAGAAAGATTAGTATAAATGGCAGCAGCATAGAACAGGGTATAGATCAGGTGAGTCTGGGCTATAGTGGTTCTGGCTGTTGGTGTAAGGAAGGGTTTGATTCTATACAGGGAACCTAGTTTTTTGTTGACAGATTTTATGGTAGTGTTGATGTGATCATCATAGCTAAGGTTGTTGTCTATGGTTATGCCCAGGAGACGGGTTGTAGTATCAGGGGATATGGTGGTTCCATTGTTAGAGGTTATTGTGAAGTGAATTTGTGGTGATTTTTGAGTAGGAGTAAAGAGTAATAATTTTGTTTTTTTGGGGTTCAGGAGGAGGCAGTGTTGCATGAACCAATTTTCAATAGTATGAAATACAGATTGGTGAGGGTCTGGAGTGAGGTTGGAGACCTAGCTGAGCATATTAAAGTAGAATCATCAGCATATTGAATGCAGGTGGCTTGAGGAATATTAGTATTTAGGTCATTAATAAACAATGCAAAGAGAAGAGGGCCTAGGATAGAGCCGTGAAGTACTCCAATATTTATGGGGAGGGGAGTCGAAAGCTGATTGTCCCAAAGGACTGCTTGTTGTCGGTTGTCTAAATAGGATTTAAACCAGAGTAATTCCTGTGCATCCAGTGAATGGGCTTTTAATACCTCAATAAGCAGATTATGGTTGACCATATTGAAGGCTTTTGAAAGGCTGATCAACAGTGCAGAGGAAAGAGAGTTATTGTTACAATTTTTGTTTATACAGTCAGAAAAGGATAGCAGGGCAGTTGAAGCACTATGGAATGGTCTGAAAACATGTTGGCAGTTGGCAAGTAAATTGTTGTGGAGGAGATGGTCAAGTAGTTGTTGGTGGATGCATTTTTCCATTATTTTAGCTATAGGAGAGAGTACGGTGATTGGTCTAAAGTTGGAAATATCAGTTGATGTCCCACCTTTATGTAGAGGAATGATGTGAGAGACCTTCCATATAAAAGGGATTTTACTTTCTGAAATAGTTATATTAATAAGGATAGAAATAGGACAGGCAATGGTTTTAGCTGCAATTTGCACTTATTCTGCTGGTAGACAGTCAGCAGAAGGGGTGCATGGCTTGAGATTTTGAAGGAGGTTACAAATGAGGGATGTAGGTTCTGGTTGTATATGAAAAGAAGGAACTGAATTTGTTGTGGTATTAGGTGGGAGGGAGCTAGTGGGTAGTAGAGTATTAGCTAGAGTTTGTCTGGCTTCTATAAAGTAGTTGTTAAAGGAATATGCTATTAGCTCAGGGTTATTGTGGGTGATTCCTGATGGGGTAGGAGACTTGGAGTGCCCTGGGTGAAGTAGTTTGTTCATAGCTGACCAGAAATTTTGTGTTTTTTGTTTGTGGGTTTGTTGGAGGTGGAGGTAAACGTTTTTTTTGTCTAGCAGAATTTCTTTTTTGGTGACATTTCTTAATTGTTTAAAATAAAGGTGGTCAGAAGGGCTTTTAGAGGCTCTCCACTTGGCCCAGATTTTATTTCTTAGTCGGATTTTTTGCCTAGTTTGTTTTATAAGCCATGGGTCAGTTTTGGTCTTTATTTGGGAGGAGCGATAGGGGGCATGGTAATCTAGGATTTGAAGGAATCTAGTATTAAAGTAGGTGACTGCTTCATCAAGTTGAAGATGGAGCAGTGGTGACCAGTCACATGCCTTCAGTTCTGTTTGGAAGTTCTCAGGTGAAAGTTTTTTTTAGAACGGGAGGTTTTGAAAATAGTAGCATTGGGCCTATGAAGTTTTTGTTTAATTATATAGGTTAGAGCATGGCCACTGATGTCATCTGGAAGGGTTCCTGGTTTATACATAGTAGGGAGACTGTTTATGAGAATCCAGTCTAGTGTGGTTTCCTTACCACTTTGTTTGTGGGTTCTAGTAGGGGTGGTTATCATTTGTGAGAAACCATAAAGATTTATGTGGTTAATGGGATTGGGGGACCTACAGGTAGCCTAGTCTATATTAAAGTCACCTAACACAGTGGTTTCCTGGGGTAGGTGGGTAGATTGGCCACTAAGTATATTTTCTAGAGTACTGATATTGTTACCAGGGGTAAGATAGGAACAGATTATATAGATGGATGTATAGTTATTGATTTGAAGTTTGGCTAAAAGGGTTTC
This sequence comes from Protopterus annectens, assembly GCF_019279795.1. Lineage (NCBI taxonomy): Eukaryota > Metazoa > Chordata > Ceratodontiformes > Protopteridae > Protopterus > Protopterus annectens. The sequence goes on along the minus strand of NC_056736.1, from coordinate 147,771,566 downwards.
TGCAAAGGAGTTTGTGGGAAGCGGCACATTGAAGGGCGATACTTGGAGTTTTGATTTATAAAACATAGCTACTCCCCCACCTTTTTTGGTAATACGGTCTTTTCTCAGGATGTTATATCCTGGGGGGGGGGGGGGTAATCTCATGGTCTTTGGTTGAAGGTTTAAGCCAAGTTTCAGTAATACAGAGGATATCAAATTTGTGTACCTCTAGGAGTGTATAAAGATGGGATATTTTATTGTTAATGCTATGGATGTTAAGGTGAGCGATCAGAAGGGAGTTAGATGAACTTGTTGGGGTAGAGCTGGTGTGGGGTTTTTGGTGACGTGGGTCATTGGGAAGTTTTATATCGGGGTCAGGGTTTGGATGGATATCACCATCTAAGAGGGAATGTTGTTGAAGTTTTTGTATTAGTTTTATGATTTTAAAGTAGTTGTAAGGGGGTTTCTTGTCATGGAAGTAAGTGATATGGGTAGATCTGTGGTACTTTGGAAGTATATAGCTAGAAGTAGAGGTTATGTTAATATAGTTGAGAGAATTTATATATGATAATGGTTGGGTTTGTTGATAGTGGTGGTGCTGTTTAAGTAGAGAATAATGTTCAAAGAAGGTTATTGTAAATGCTAGAGTTAGGGAAGCTAGAATAATAGGTAAGAGTAGGAGGTATGTGTAAATAGAGTTATGTTTAGAGGCCATTGGGTTGAATAGGAAAGGGTGGCATGAGATGAAGGAAGGTGTCTTGTATTGTGTAGGAATAAAGGTGTCTAGTAACAGGTGAAAATAGAGGTGACAGAAGGAGGGAGAGAGAGTTGTAAGGGGTAGAGTGGACTGAGGGAAAAAAGTTTAATATGAGTTGTTATAAGGTTACAAATGTGAAAGGAAGTTAAGTTTAGTTGGTATAAACAGGAGGTAACAGTAAGGACACGTAAGGGGGAGGGTGTTAAGATGATTTAGTACTGCTCAGGTATTATTGTTATAGGGAGTGGAGGTGTTAAGTGGAAGTAGATTGTGATAGGTAGTTGAGGGATAGAGGGTGTGGCTATGTAAATATAAAGCTAACAGCACTGGGGTGGGTGGGAATTGGGGATAGGGAAGGAGAGTGGAGTGAGCCCATAGGGCGAACAGAGCTGGTTAGAGCAGGTAGATGAAGAGTTTGCAGAGACAATCAGAGAGTAACAGGTTCCAGGTGCAGAGAAGGTGGTCAGAGGTAAGTAGAGTTTGGTACAGCAGGTTGGAGGTAAAAAAGGATAGTGGAGTGGGAGGAAAAAATAGAAGAGGTATAATGGAGCTAGATGGTGTGAAGAGACAGGGATAAGAGCAGCAGAACAATACAGAAAGATTTGCAGCTAGGCAAGGGGAAAATCTGACAGAAGATCCAGAGAAGAAAAAACTAGGGAAAGTGGGGGGAAAGTTATAGCCTAAAGCTAGCTTGGAGCACCACCTAGTGGTCAGAGAGTAGAATACAACAAGGTAACTGTGACAGAGGTAGCAGGTAGGGGTGAAACAGATAATGGTCCAGAGGGTATGGAAAATATGGCAGTAGGAACACAGATAAAGAGGAGTATGGCTGCTGGTATCCTGACTCAGAGGCTAAATACTATCTCTACTTGGTACAGGATAACTTACACAGAAGCAGTTTACAACCTATACTAGGTAAAGTGTAAATTTAAACAGATACACTTGAAGAAGTAGGACTTGGGTGTAGCATACTTTATTAATCCGTTAGAAACAGGGAAGAAAACCAAAAACACTGGGCAGCAGAAACCTTTGGCCAGGCGTTGGGATGGCTGGAATTGGATGAAAGGGGTCTTTACAGACTAGGCAGGTCCTTGAGTGCAGGATAGGAGGTACAGAGCTAGGAGGAATTAGAAAGATAAAACATAAGAGTAAGTTAGGGGTTAAGGCAACAAAGACTAATAATAGTACAGTTAAAACAATCCTTAAAAGAAACAGTTCAAGCAGTAGTGAACAATATATAAGGAATACTATAATGTCAGTCTACAGTTACAGCTTCCAGTCGACAACTAAGGCATGCAATAAGTAAACAGAACTCAGTAGGCATATAAATGGCTGGAATTACATTCAGCAGGTTAAATGGCAAGACTTATTACCTGGATATATGTAAATATATATGTATATATATATATATATATATATATATATATATATATATATATATAATGTATGCATACAAGCTACAACCTAGGCAAGCTATATTTAAACAAATAGTTCAAGACAGGTTACTAAAAATAAAAATAAAAATAAATGTGCAAGGTAGCAGCCACTTAGAAATAGGTTATATCTCCCACTGGGGGTACCCAAAAGAGGACTACGTAGATAGGACACTTAGACAAAGGACTTTTGTTAAGAGCGCTAGGAAAGGTAAGCAGGTCTAGTTTAAAGGAAAAGTAGTCAACAGGGGTGCTAGGCAAATGTAAGAGTAAGCAGGCATTTGCAGTAAAGTGTAGAACAATTACTTAACACATGTAGAGCAATTGGCCCAGTCAGTGTTCAACATTAAAAGGGTTCTGTAAATCAGAAAAAAGGCCTTACAAGTAGCCAACTCTAGCTGCAGTAAAGCAAATAAAATAAAAGAAAATTATATGGGCATGCAGTAGGAGCATATACAACAGAGCAGGATGCCCAGGTACTGAAGTAAACACTCTAAAAGGGGGTTTTGCTATTCTTGTCCTATGCTTGTTTCAGGTATCACTACACATGCAGGATAGTAAAGCTGCATCAGGTTGATATTAGGGTAGGACGCCTAAGCAAAAATTCAAGTATATGTACATATATTAGGGCAAGATACTTGAGCAAAAATGCTATTTAGGTTGTTTCAAGCACAACCTGCGAGTGATAAGGAATGCACGCCGACCTTATGCAATTGCAGCAAATAAACAGTGCTTTCTACGCATAAATAGCATCCTACACTAAACACGATTAAAAATAAGCTTAGACTAGCAAGGGTAACAGTATGCTGTGATTCAAGGCATGGTAAGCGGGGGGGTAGAGATGACCGCGTGGGAGGCGTCGCTAATCCAAGTAGCCGTTTAATGCACTTGTATCCCTTACACTCTTAATTTTAATATATGACACAGTTATAACCAGTCTGCCCTGTAAAACAAATCAAAGGCAGTAGGCTTCTAATACTCCCCATATAGCAACAGCAAAATAATCAAACGACAAGTATAAGCATGTGAGCAGCAGTGTTAGCAATATGTTACACATCAGGAAAGTACATTCTTAGTAAATGAGTGGGATGTAACAAGCATTAATTGAAGGTATTAGGATGGACACCTTAAGATAAACATTAGCAGTAATTTACAGTAAAGTCAAGATTATAAGCAGCTGCGTTAATAATTCATTGCACATCAGCTAAGTACCATCTTAGTTAAACGAGTGAAAAAAAAAAAAACACTAGCATTGTCTGTATGGGTTAGACTGGATACCTTATCTAAAACATTAGTCTTGGTTTACTACGAATAAAAGATATATCACTAATGTACTTACAATTCAAACAATTCCTCTGGGACCAGGAACACTCAGCAGCCAGGGCAGGAGCAGAGATAATAAAGATGGCGCCACCAAGGGCTTACCCCTGTATGCCCTTAGGGCAGGGAGACAGAGAGAGGTGGGGGCAGGTAAACAAGAGGCGGGACAAAGGATACAGAAAGATCAGGTAAGAGGGCGGGCGAAGAAGTTGCAGAGCAGCTAGATGAAGAGTTTGCAGAGACAATCAGAGAGCAACAGGTTCCAGGTGCAGAGAAGGTGGTCAGAGGTAAGTAGAGTTTGGTACAGCAGGTTGGAGGTAAAAAAGGATAGTAGAGTGGGAGGAAAAAATAGAAGAGGTATAATGGAGCTAGAGAGTGTGAAGAGAAAGGGATAAGAGCAGCAGAACAATGCAGAAAGATTCGCAGCTAGGCAAGGGGAAAATCTGAGAGAAGATCCAGAGAAGAAAAAACTAGGGAAAGTGGGGGGAAAGTTATAGTCTAAATCCAGCTTGGAGCACCACCTAGTGGGCAGACCGTAGAATACAACAAGGTAATGTGATAGAGGTAGAAGGTAGGGGTGAAACAGATAATGGGTCCAGGGGGTATGGAAAATATGGCAGTAGGAACACAGATAGAGAGGAGTATGGCTGCTGGTATCCTGACTCAGAGGCTAAATACTATCTCTACTTGGTACAGGATAACTTACACAGAAGCAGTTTACAACCTATACTAGGTAAAGTGTAAATTTAAACAGATACACTTGAAGAAGTAGGACTTGGGTGTAGCATACTTTATTAATCCTTTAGAAACAGGGAAGAAAACCAAAAACACTGGGCAGCAGAAACCTTTGGCTAGGTGTTGGGATGGCTGGAATTGGATGAAAGGGGTCTTTACAGACTAGGAGGGTGCTTTAGTGCAGGATAGGAGGTACAGAGAATTCAAACAATTCCTCTGGGGCCAGGAACACTCAGCAGCCAGGGTAGGAGCAGGGCTAATAAAGAAAAGAAAATAAAAGAACTGGAAATCCATAATTACAGTGTCAAGGACAAGAATTCCTGCAGCAACTACATGGTTTTCAAGATTTGAAGAAGGGGTGATTTTAAATCAACTGATGAATGAATAATGTGACAGTTCAAGATAGTCTATCTATATGCTGTTTCACAAAGTATTAGAATAAGCTGGAGATACAGTGGTGCTGCGGTAGCATTGTCACCCCACAGCAAGACGTTGTCGCATTCGATTCTCAGCTAGAGCGTCTTCTGTGTGGAGGCATGCGTGAATGGGCATGCATTCGTTGAAGGTTGTGCATCAGGGATGGTAACTCGGCACGTAAAAATCCACTACCAAACATTAGCGGACCAGAGTTTCGCTGTGGCAACCTCTAACCAGGATAAGCCGAAAGACACAACAACAACAACAGACAAATATAGGTACTGCTGTACTGCTAAACTTGAAATAGCAGCACATCTTGTTACTGGTATTGATATGCTCATAGCTGAGAATCTGTATGCTGAAAGACACAGTAGCATCGCAAGACTGTTGTATTGGAGAGAATGACCGAAAAAGAAAATGTCTGGATCACATGGGATCTCCAAATACAAACACTTGAGAAAGTAGACGCAAGAAAACTAGATAATAGTAGTCAAAGAAAAAAGTACAAAAGTAATATGAATTACTGAAATACCTATATAGGTTCATAGGTGTGTACTAGGCTAATGGCTCTGGCACCTTTACAAGTTTAGCCATAGGATTACCCTGGCATAGTGCCACCCAACCTTAGTTCTCAGTGCCTCTGTCGAGTAGAGCCACTGGAGTGATTCCCGGGGTAAATTTTCTGTTTCCCATCCACTCATTAAGATTTCTGTTGAAGAGGGTCAGCGAGGTGCTCTGCTTGACATGTGTGAGAAGTCTATTCAATAGCATGGGCAGTCTCTGGGTTATGAACCTGTCCCTCAAGCATGTTCTGTTAATTGTGGTAATGAGGTTGAGGTCTCTAGAGCATGTGGTGTGGAGGGATTGGGATTTCTTTAGATGTCTCATTTCTAACAGACCTGGGTCAGACATGGCTTTGTAAGTCAAGCAGCGATTGCCTCTAAGTAGGTGATATGAGACAGAGAATAGCTGGAGTTTTTTGAGTCTGCCCATATAGGACAAGTGTTTAAGGCCTAGGATCCTCTTTGTGAGGTACTTTTGCAGCCTCTCCAGTTGTTGCAGGTGTCTAGAGAGGTACATGCCAAATGGGGCATTGTACTCGATGATTGGCCTAATGAGGGAAGAGTAGAGGGAGACAATGATCTCTTTCTTCCTGTATGCAAAACCCTTAGTAATGAGATGTGGCACATAGAAGGACTTTCTGACCACATTGGCAATGTGGTGATCAAAAGAGAGGTTGCTGTCAACCTGTGTTCCCAGATCTCTTATAACACCTTCTGTGTTCAATGGACTACCATCAATGTGGTAATTCATGGGAACCAGGTTTTTCCCAAAGGGGAGGAAGACACATTTTTGGCATTGAGCTTAACGCCATGGTTCTGACACCAGTCGTTGGTCTCAGTGAGGCCATTCTGTAGGATGTCAACATCACTTGGGGAGTTAATAATAGCTCCCCACTTGCAATCATCTATGAACCTTGTCAGCCAGAGTCCCTTCATGTTGGCCTGGACTTCAGAGAAGTAGATACCAAACAGGAGAGGACCCAGGACCGAACCCTGTGGGACTCCACTTGTGACTAGTTGGCAGTCTGACCTAGAGTCAGCTACTTTCACACACATCTAGCAATCATTGTGTTCTGTGTACTAAGATTCATGAAGTCATAAAATACAATGACAAGTAAGCACAAACAAGAGAAATATGGAATAAAGTCACCATAATAGTTCCAAAAATAGTAAGAGCAACTGGGCTAATAACAAAAGATGATTTTGAAGTGTACTCAGATATGCTACATGTAACTCCATATTAATCCCTGAAGTAGGCAATTCTGTATACCGTGAAGGTGCTAAGAAGAGTACTTCATACAAAATCAAGTATTTAAGCAATATTCAAATCATGACGTTTAATTGTCCCTTGGCTGATGAATATCAGATGAATATTAGAAATTCAAGATACTTAAAGAAACTGAAAAAAAGAGAGGCTTGCACAAGAAAGCACTAGCTTTAAGCACATAGAATAACCCCAATATTAATGTGAAAAGTAAGGCCAAAATACACTTACTACAACAAACATAAGCCTTTATGATCCCATAATGTACTTCACCATGCTTCCTCCTAAAAACTAAGTGAGGTCTATGTTGCTGCCTCTGGTGTGTTGTGTGATATTACAGGTTCCTTCTAGTTTTAGAACCCAGGCTTTTGGAATAAATGCACCTCAAATGTTGTAGATTTCTTTGTTCTGTCTTTCATATACCAATACAATTACAACAATGCAGAACTTTAGTATAGTGAGTACCAGATGCATGGCAATAATCTTTTTCTGGAATGTTGTTGAGTTTTTGCACAAGGGTCACTGTGCTGACATATTTAAAGGGAAACTCAACCACAAAGGCTAGCTAACAGAATGAGTCATTACAAATTTTAGTGAATTAGCTTAAGAAGCTGAAAATTGTTCATTACATTGGTATATACTTGCATCTCAAAGTGTCTCCATTAAATTAAAATACTAGGTGGTGAAGCTGTACAGTGATCCAAAAGGTTTCTCTGCTGCAGAGCATACATTAATCTCTGATTAATTAGGCATCTCATTTCCAAGGTATTCAGAATTAGTTGCATCTATATGTAAACTGCACTGGACAATGTGATTTTATTGTAATTTGTAATTTTTGGGAAGCGACAAAATTAAGCACATGAAGATCTGTGTATGAACTCATGTTAAACAAAACTCATCATGTGGTACAGCAAATATAATTCACCATATTAACAGTATAAAATGAATTTATATTAAAATCGCGAAAGCCCTAGTCACCGAATATGAAAACACTAACACATATTCCACGAACTGCAAATACACCAAACGCCCTAAACCGCGAAATTCAAAAACTCAAACTGTCATAGTTGTCCCACCCCACCACCCGCAACATACTACCTACCCAAACAAACTAAATAAACCACATACATACACACACTAACCAAAACCCTACTTCTAACCCCAAACTAAACCCTACTTCTAACCCTACACTAAATCTTGCAAATACCACCATGTATGCACGTACCTTAACTCGCACCCTAACCCTAAGGTCCGTAACTATCGCACACTTACCTTAAGAAGCTATACCCAAACAAACTAAATAATCCACACACATACACTTAACAAAGCCCTCCTTCTAACCCTACACTAAATCTCACATACACTACCATCTATGCATTTACCTTAACCCGCACCCTAACCCTAAGGTCCGTACTTATCACACACTTACCTTACGGAGCTATACCGCAGAAGGGCCAACCATGATGATTCAAGTTTCTGATTTCGTGCTTCAGGACGATTGATGTTTTCATGGTTCGATGATGACGTGTTGGCATTTACGTATTCGGGTAAGTACATCTTCGAGCTTCTAAAATAGACCTGTATATAATAGCTGCTAAACTTATTTGATTTTAAGTCAAATAATTTTTTTTATGAAATTAAATGTAAATCTCTACAACAATGACATGTTCAGAATGCAAGCCGCATACTGGTAGTCCATGTGCATATACCACTTTATAGTTTAATTTGACAACCAGCAGAATATCCCACGAAAGCTAGGGCAACAAATAGATGCTGGATCATGTGTAAATCTGATATTCTATTCTCTATATAATTAGAATGTTCTGCTTTTGTAAACCATAAGCTTATAGCTAACTGAAACTATAACATTTGCCTAAAATAAAATATATTGATGAATAAAATCTAGTTTGGCACCTTCTCAGAATTCTATTGTTTATTCTTCTCAGTATTTACACTACTACCATTTTTTTGTGGTTGCCAACTCTGCTGTTAGACCTTGAAGCCATACTATTTCATGGTGTCTTTAATATTTTGTCGAATGGTTATTCAGTGAATAGCCATTCGTCAAACACCTATTTAGCAAAGCTGCTCTTCTTGGCCACCATCTGGAATTTGCCCTTTTCCCCACTGTAGTGCGATCTCGGAGTTGGTATAATTTTGTTAGTGGACTGTGGGGGGCACAGTCCCCACATTAGCAGGTTTTCATTTTTTTTTTTTTTTTTTTTTTGCAGTCACTCTGTTGGCCAACCTCTTGTTTGCCCTACTTAAAAGTTGCTGTTCAGTGAAGAGCAGATTCACTAAATAGGTCTTCAATTAATGGTTATTTGCTAAATAGCCATTTTACAAAATAATATAGACCCTAGTTTGTGCTAGGTAAAATAATGAGCTATACAAAGTATCATACATAAAGTGCTTTAACTACAGCATGAAACCTCTGCTGTATAAACTACTCAGCATTTAGAGCAATCACGTGTTGCCAAAATTAAATTTATCTACTATATGTGATCAGTTGGGTGACTTGCTCTTGAAATAAATGTTGAAATTTTTAATCTGCATAAAGCACATTAAAATTCTATAACATGTGGATTATTGCTTTAATTGAACTATTGGCTAATGCAGTGATGACCATGGTTGCAGCATCATCTGGCTCTGTGCTTACAAGATTTTGGGAGCAGTACAGTATTAGAAGAGACTGAAAGTCCCCGGAAGTTGCCTACTGCATCCCATACTGTAATTTGTACCTTTGAATGATTATAGTTTTAAGTTATACAAAGTGCCAAAGTAAATGTCAGTAGAACACTTGCTTCAAATTGTTCAAATTCTGACTATGCTAGTTAGTTACTCAGTCTTCCAGCAGCAGGAAAAATGAATAGGGATAGTATACCAAAGGATCCACTGAGGATAAGAAAAGGTACTCTTCTTAGAAATGCAGATTAATGATGCACAGTTAAACTAATGTTATTAGGACCACATAATTAGTTCGGTCTGTAGTAATCCTAACATGTTAATGCATTGTTTGTTTTTACTTCATGAAAAAGGTACCCTGTACACAGCTGAAGAGATGGGGAGCACATAACTCATTTGATGTATGCTGCAATAGGAAAATAACACAGCAATGTTCTGTGATAATTGTTATGCTGTAATACAGCAAGTAGAGGCAGTATCTAAGTTGCTTCATTAAGATAAATATATGCAGTAATATTTATTTACTGGCAGTGGTTGTGTAATAAGCAGTGAAGTAACACTACTGTGTGTAATATATATGAAAGGAACAAGAATGCCATCCTGGTTTTATTGAGTTAATTTATACTATTTTGTTTTGACTGTATGATGATAGTAAAGCAAGCTAAAATATCTTAAAGTGATTAAACCATTGAACTTAGTTCTGTAGTGTTCAATATAAAAAAGAGAAACAGTTTTAATAATATGGTTTGGTACCAGAATAAAGTAAAGTAGTTTTGTATGTTAGTGAACAAACTGGAAAAGAAAAACCTATTTAATATAGATGCATCAGTACTATATATCAGAACATTGTGATGTACACAGCTGAATAGACAGGGGACCAGGAAACATATTTGGTGCACCATGCAATGGGAAAGCAGTATAGCACTATTCTGTGATAACAAGTGCTATTCTGTGATATCTGATTAGAAAATCATCATAAAACTACAGGCACAGGACATGTTCTGTACAAATAATCTGTGCTATAATGTTTATTTCTTTTCTTGTGTTTTTGCTGTGTGTGGTACATCTTGATGCCTAGAAGGATGGGAAATGTCTTTTCTTATGTAAAGCTGTAGCAGTTTGCTTTTCACTTTAAGTTTACAGGGAGGAAGATAAAATGTTTTTGAAATGATTGCAGAAAGCAAAGTTTGTTCTTGTTGATAGGTTGTTACAAGGCATGCAGTTCAGAAGAACATTGAGGAGCCTATTCCAATTTCCCTAGAGCACTGTCTCCCTGAGTGACTTGCTCAGACTTACACAGCAGGCAAACAGGAGCTGAAGGAATCCAACCATGGACTATAGGAAGAAGCTTATTGCTTTAGCCTTCATCATCTGCTCTAATTGCCAGACTTGTAGTGATGAATATAAAAAAGATAGAACATAGGTTTTAAGTGTTGAAGAAAATGAAGTCATCTTTGGTTTTGATTTCATGTTGAAATACATGCAATTACATTAACAGTGAAGATATAATGATTTGAAATTGTATTACAGTGTTCGTATGAGGCAAAATAGCAGATATATATAAATACGTGCTCATTAATTCACACAATCCTTTGAATGGATGCATCTATTTCAGAAGATCTGTCTGTAGCTTTACTCATATGCTTAATACCAACTATGGAATGTCCTAGTGAATCAATATGTTGATCTGACACACCTAAGCATGCCTACAAAATGACTAAAATTACTCCATGTCAATGCATGGCACCCCTGTAGCAAACTTACTGACTTTGAAGCATGCCTCTAAAACCTACACACACACACACACACACACACACACACACACACACACACACACACACTCACACAAAGCTGTCACTGATACATGCCCTAAACCATATTTATAAGAAAAAGTGCTTAATCTTTGAAAATACATAATATTCCAGATTAACTAAATGGTAATGGAGCTGAAGGATTTGGTTACAATTGCAAAAAAAAAAAAAAAACCTCTTGCGAGCTGCAATGGACTTTAATCAGCCATCCATGTTGTTAGGAAGACAGGCTATTACTGCCACAATCCATCTCAAAGTCCAAAAAAAATCTTAAAACTACATGGATCTACATACTAAAGTCAGACTAAGTCAGTGAAAATGACACACTGCCATATAAAGGAAAATGCGGCAGTCTTCCAAAATGTAGACTTCGTTATTCATTTTTCTCCTATACTTGCCATATACTTGTGTCCTAATTTGATTGAAAGTTTCCTACCTCATAGTCTGCCCTCTTTACTGATCCAATATATCAGTTTCACATTTTGTACCACACTTGTCATAGACCTGAAAAACAAGGAGAATTAAAACAGTATCTCTGCACTTCATTAACTATGTGGGTGTTGACTTGTCTGTATGCTTTTCTTATGTGAGTACTTTTGATATATACAGATATGTACTTCCCCTGCTGTTAAGCATCAACCTCTCTGCCTGTCTCAGTACCCTGTCTTATTCCTTTTCTTACTCACAACCCTGTGATTTTCTTCCTTTTTCAGAGTGATTGCTGTACCCCTTGTTTCCAGTCCTTATTGCCCTAGACCCACATCTGTACACAATGTAATTGAGATTAGGAAGCTCTCTCATTTTTGCAAGTGTGCTTACAAAATGCCTGAAACAGTTTGCCATCACCAGCAGACCACTAGCTTCCATGTTAATGCACATACTGTAAAGCTTCTACTCTCCTACTGACTGCATCTTCATTTGCTAGCATCTTTGTATTTGAATTCCGGAGTTAGATTGCTTTGATCTCTTCTGGTTCCATTGTTAGTTAGCCTTGCATTGGCAGATGGTTGGATTATGTTATTGTTTTCTACAAGCAAACATCTGTGGTATTGGTAAGTATATCACGTGGTTCATTATGTATGCATGACTTCTGCCTCTCTATATTGTGATTTGTGGCTATATTATGGCTACCAAGATTGCACTCATAATGTGGATAACATTACTTTTTGCACCATTATTCGGTTGGTATAGAGGTGTCCCTGACTGCCTTGAAGCCTGAGTAACCAGAAATATAAGTTCAACTTTCAATATTCTTTGTTGTTATTACTTAAACCAAATCACTTTAATATTAATTTTTCTAAGTCTGAAGAACTTAAGTTCTACTGCTTTCCATTTGTTTGTGTGCGTGGATATTTAATAAACTACAGTTGGCTGGCTGGTGGTGATAAAAGAATGGTGTTACTGCAATGCTAAATAAAAGTGCAACTTCTATTAGCAAACCAAATTCATTTCTGCTATGGGCAACCTATAATTCATAAATGTATCTAAATAACAGGACATACTTTCCTGCCTGAGAATTTTACTGCCTGTGCATTTTTAATGCTGATATCACAGAGATACATTTCATAAAGCTGTCTCTCACTAGGTATCTAGTCAGTTATCAACTGTAATAAAACTGGCACAGAATAAATACAATACACCAATTTCTGTTTTTTTTTTCTTTTTTCTTTAAATATAACCTACCATAATGCCACCATCTAACCTTACATACCTATACATGCATTTAATGTCTTTGGATATACAAGGTACCTATCATTGAATCTGATGTCTGCTGAATCATCAAAGTGACAGTAACTGCACGGTAGAAATGTTCTTTTCATCCATTTTCAATTAATCCTCTTGAGTGTATAGAAACATTCATTTCAAATAGAATTTTTTGAAGTTTTCTCCCTTGAAAAATGGACAATTTTCAATGACTCAGGGATTAAATTGCCATGCTAGAACTTATGCAAGAAGTACCTGTGGAATTGTTCTTGACAGCTTTGTTATACCATGTTTGATAATTACCATCTACGCATACTGACTGCCATGACCTCCGTCTAAAAGCTTCAGTGAATTCTCACACAGAGCATCAGTGAAAGAATAGGCAGAGTGCAAACATTTTTTCTTCTCACCTTTTATGAATTTGTTTTATTAACTCACCATCCCTGGCTAAATTATGGTTGTATTGTGGAAAATTACACGTGAATAAAATTATATTCAAGTGAGGAAAGATCGAAATTCAAAAATTTAACTTTTTGTCATGTAGGATCATATTAAGATATGCGGATAACATAATGAGTGTCAGTATGTACTGCTAACAGTTTGATGAACAGTATGTGACTTTCCATTTGGTGCCTAACCCTGGTACAATTATTGCAAAGGTAACATTTTTAATGACTCGAAATAATTCATGCATGTATATCCATTAGTTTTGAGGCTTTCAATGACCCGGATTAAGGATCAGATGTATGTTATTATCTACTGAAATGTTTTTGTTGCAAAATTAGGCTATGGTAACATTTACAAGTGTTGTGTCATCTCCAAATGTAAAGCTTTGACCTATTAATTTGTTGTCAGTCTGCAGCTTTGGATCATAGATAAACTGTTACAGTAATGCACTGCCAGATGTCTAATCAGTTTCATTGCTTGACTGTTCGTTCATTTGCTGTTTAGCATATTAAAAGACTGATTTTTTTGCAATGAATTCAAAACTTATCCATGTGTCTGTCTTACTCTTTCTCTTGATTTGTATAGCTATCAGTCTTCTAAATGTCTGTCCCTCTAACCATATTTATCATTGAATAACAATTCCTGCAAGCTGCATATTTTGGGCAGAAAATGTGTCTCTCATTCATACCTTTCAACCTGGAAATATCAAAAATCTGGACAAGGCCGATGAAAAATAGGTACAAATCTGTACGCTGATTAACATCAAACGTGCATACATAATTACATAACCCCGCCCACTCCAGTGGAATTGTGGGATACCAGCTTTCAAACACAAACTGAAGAACAGACAACCAAAATATGGCAGCAGAGTTCCCCTGCAGCCATTCCAATGTCCCATTACCTGTCTATTTTGCCCCATTTACCATAAACACTAATATGTACATATTGCTATACTTCTACAATGATTATTTGGATTTTATTTTTACATGTTGTATCACAATGCCAAAACACTAAGACATATTCTAAACAACAAAGCTGCTAAACAAACGAATACTGTCTCACAAGGTTCATGAAATAAATACAAAATTCCTTTCTAAAGAGCCAAACAAAGGTAAAAGAATCAATAGCCGCCCACTCCCTTCTGAAAATAACTCCTTAATACATTCCAATCTTTGCCCTTTATATACCTGACTTGCAGACCTAACTGAATCCTGCCTGTTTTGCAATATTGTGCATTTTCTGAAGCATATATGACACTTACCTTAAAGTACCTCCCCTGATTTGGGAAATGGAACAAAAGGAATCCTGGGCAGAACAGTGAAACTTTTACTATTCACTCTTGTTGCCTGGATTCAATAACTGACTGAATGCAGTCATCATAATAAAGAAGAAGAAGGTGTTTCTTCTCTCCTAATAAAAATAAATACTTATAAAGAGACAGAAGTCAAAGAAATGCATTCTCTTGCAATTACCCAGCAGAAGAAAAGATGGGCAGTTACTGAAAGAGACTCTGGAGGAACAGATTCCAAATAATAATAATAATAATAATACTAATAATAATAACAATAACAGTTTTGGGAACAGATCATTAAAGTACTACCCAGTGGAAACCACATCAATTCTGTAAAATGCTACTAGTGATGATGTCTTGTCACCTTTATAGTTCCCCCTTCGATGCTTTTGCAATTGTTTACGTCACTGACATTCCTCCTCCACAGCTCCCCCAAAACCAAGAAAGGAAAACCACTACAAAGAACAAAAATAACAGTTACATTTCAGACTTCTTTCCATTACCTTCTAGACTGTGCTAATTGGGCAATTATCACCCATTAATTAAAAAAATGCCAAGCATTAAAATATCTGATGAGCTGTAAATTATTATGCATTCTCAATCAAGGCAAGGGATTTGCATTAGCTGGGTTAGCTCTCACCGTCCTGGTGCAGAAGGGCTTGCAGATGCAGGGATTGGCCGATTTCCTAAGCATTGTTACCGGTGTTATTAAATGCAGTTGAATGCGATAGAAAACGTACAACTTAACTGCATTCTGGTGGGATACTTTGTTAACTCTCCTCCCCAACATGGAGAAAGTATGGGTGTGTGAGGCAGGATATCAATACATACCTTAAATGCAGTTGTGGCTAAAAAAGAGTTTATACCTGGCTGTCAAATAAAAAATAATTACATTTCAAGAAGCTTTTTTCACCAATCAAGGTTGGGTTACTGCAGTGTTGTTACCCAATAAATGTATGTAGCATGGTCACACAAACACACGGTACCTCAAACTCAAAGCAGCTCCAGATCTCGTTCTATCATAATCCGCCTCGGTAGTCTCCATAACGAACTCTGGACCCATCCATGGCTTAAATAACATTATCCGCATTAGTCTCAGTATTCTTAAATAAATACGGACCCAATGGCAGATGGCAGTCCCTAAATCTTCTATAACGAACTCCGTTCCCAGTATTCAAACAGACACGCACATCTGCAAGTCCCTTGAGCTCAGTTCCGACAGGCTGATGGAGCTGATGTCATCGCACACATTATGACGTCAGCTCCAAAAGCACGTAAATTAAAACATGTAAAAAAATAGATGAAAAAAATCAGAAATGAAGGGGTGCCACTCGGGAATCATGGCAGCCCATTATTTGGACCCCAAGACTCAGTAAAAAACGAGTAATTCAGGATGGCTGGGAGGTTTGCTCCCATTAACATTTTGATAAGCCCACTACCTTAAGCAACCCACAGAATTAAATCAGTCATACCATTCAATAATCAGTACATTTTCCTTTACAGTTTATCAGAGTTAAATGACACAATACTGACATTTATCATAAATCAGAGCTGTAAGATCTTAACATTTTGTAAGGAACTGCTTTCACTTTATTGGCTCCCTAATGTCAGATGAAAGTGTAAGACTTGTAAGACTTGTACCCATGAGGTCTACAATTCTGAAAAATAATCCAGGAGTGGGCAGGATATGCTCTAAATGCTGAGACTCATTGCACCACCAAAAAAGCATGCATGCAGAGAGCTTTCCATTAGACTTGTATACTTACACCCACAAACAAACATGTGATCACAGGATCATAGGAGATTACTAGACTATTGACACAGAGGTCATTTTAAGCCTAGATAGATAGATAGATAGATAGATAGATAGATAGATAGATAGATAGATAGATATAAAAATTCATTACAATCCCAGGAATATCAACAAGGACCTTGATGTACTGATAGATAGACAGATGGCTAGATAGCATTTAACATATCAGAAGGACCCTGTGTAATCAAAATTCACTGCAAAATTTTATAAAACTCTGTTTGATCAAATGTTGAAAAGTTGCAGGGTGATGTATTTTATCTGTGTAAGGAAATATAAGCACTCTATTAACATGCATTAATTGTTTGCATGCCTTGTGCGGTTTTGCTGAGATTAACTGTAAGGGTTGTAATATAATTTTTCCTTTTTCCCACCACTCTGTGGTCTCGGAGTCAGGTTCATAGGTGTTTGCTAGGCTAATGACCACAAGGGCCTTTTTAAGCCTAGCCATGCAACCCCAAATATCTGACAAGTTCTGATATCCTTGATAAGTGTAAGACTGGACCTGGGAGATGAACCATTTACAGGTTACCTGTTTGCATTAGAGACATAGGTGCCAATCCAGGGATAAATTTCCATTTTCCACTTCCAATTGTCCATGTTGCACTTGAATTGGGTTAGAGAGGAACTCTGCTTCACATGGATGGGAAGCCTGTTCCATAGACGGGTTAGTCTCTGGGATACATACCTATCTCTCCAGTAGGTCCAATTTATATCACAGACAAGATTTAAGTCTTTAGAACTGGTAATTCTTGTGCTGTTTGTTTTGTGGATATGCAAGAGGTCCATCAGATTGGGGTCTGACAATGCCCAGTATGCCCACACCTCTGGTATTGATGAGCATGGGTCTATATTAAAAGATTGAAGAGGTGTTTCAGCGAACAGCTCTTGGTCAACACGTAATGAGCGAATGCACTAAAGTGTGAATGCTCAAAACAGCAATTTCTTTCCCTAGGAAAGAAATTGCTTGGCCATCCCCGTGTGTTTGCCCCTTTCCTCACTGTAGTGCGATCTTGGAGTTGGTATATTAAGTTAGGGGGTGTTGGGGGCTAAGCCCTCCATGTTGTTATGATTTAAAGTGTGTGTGTGTGTGTTTGTGCTAGTGGTTTCTTTCCCAGGGAAAGAAATCACTGTTTTGAGCATTCGCGCTTTAGTGCATTGCTCATTACATGTCGACCAAGAGGTATTCGCTGAAACACCTCTTCAGTCTTTTAATTTAGACCCGATGAGCACATATCAATTCCAGAGGTGTGGGGGAGAACTGTTTGGGGTATTGTGCAGCTTGTTTTAGGGTTTTCTTTGAGATAATGAATCTCTGTGGTACTGATGTTTTCCATCTAGATGTATCAGTATTCATTGTAGTATGACTTGAAAAATTGGTATATAAGTAAGTTTCACTTACAGTGAATTATCCAATTTAAAATCGAAAATGGAGTACGTGAGTATAATTTTTATATTAATAACTTTATCTCACAAAAGGGTCTTTCAGAATAAGACTTGCAGGTCACAAATTCTGAGGAAATAGTCTTTTATACTTGGTTGCACTTTCTACAAATCCTAGCCTGTGTGTCACACCAGTACTTTCCATTGCTCTCCATGAAAGACTAATGTCTCCAATAGTCAATTTTACTTTTTATAGTTCCCAGACTGTCTGTCTACCTACTGTACCCCCCTCTTTCTTCAAGGGAGGCCAGCATCTATCTGTTTCTTCCTGACTACTGTTATATAGGAAAGGGGTGTGGCTTTAGCCCCCTTCAGTTTGGGCATGAACATAAATGCCAATAGTTATAAAGTAAGGTAACATAGTTCTCCCCAGATACTCCCGTAGAAGGCATCCCGCATGCCAGTTTCCCTGTTAGGAGTCTTCCATTGCTGTATACTATAACATTTTATAATGTAATATTCATGTGCAGATGCCTCTGTGTTTATACTGTAGCAAGCCACTTCAGATTTGAGCCGGGGGGCTGCATTATTCTCCATCCTATAGTTTTGTCTTTAATAAGGAAGCACATTTATTATTGAAAATAAATGTCAAGATCTTTTCCAGAACTCCGTATCTATTAAAAGTTCGACAAATATTTATATATAAACTTTTTATGTATTTTATTTATTAACCAAGTAAGCCCACTAGGCTCAAGTTTCCCTTTTCTGGGGGTGACCTGAGAGCATTGCCACTATAGATCACTTGCTCATCATCATACAATTTGTGAATCAAACTCTGGACTACATGGTGAAGTTTGTTGACAGCTAATTGCCTTGGCCCTAACTCTGTTCTAACATATAAAAGTATAATTTCTTTCTTGTTTCAACTGCAGCCCTCTGTTTTAATAATTGCTAACAGTATATTGGGTAGATTATAAGTGCACCTGGGAGTGTATTCAGTATGGTTTGTATGGTTTGTGATGTAAAATGCTTGCAACTAGGATTATGTCAGTGTGGTTTAATTTCATTTATATAAATATATGATTGTTTATGTTGTAAGTGATGGTTTAATAAAGATATTTCTTGTTTAAAAAATGGGGGCAGGAATTGAATATTTTATGTAATGTTGCTTAGGTTATATGATATATAGTAATATATAAGTATGATGTTTGTTAATGTTAATTTAATACAATTTGATTACTTTTGTATTAATGTAAATTTGCCTTTGTTACAAATGATAATTCAATAAAAGTGTTGAAAAAAAATCATACAGTAATAAAGATGTTCCACTTCCTAAGTAACCAGCTAAAATGTCAGGACCTGCTAGAATGAGTCAAAATGAACTAATGACTGAAACATTGGACTTGCATATATTAAGTCCAAGATGCCATTTCATATAATATTCCCTTTTCCCCAAGGTATGGTGGTCTCAGAGTTGGTATAAATAAGTTTGAAGGGTATTAAGTTTGGTAGATATTACGTTTGGGCTAGGGGTGCAAAAAGAAGTTTTAAGGAGAACAGCAATTTTCAAGATTTGCTCTTCTCCAGGTTTTTGGTCTTTTCTGCTTGTTTGTCACTCTGCATTTCAAGTGCCAGTAGTTGAGAATACAAACGAAACACACCAACCAGTAAATAACAAATAATATCCACGAAACTGGAACCACACCAACGTATTTTAATTTAGCGCTTTCGTCATGACAATGCAAAAGATTTTATCAGATTCTGAAGAAGTCTTTTGCATTGTCAAGATGAAAGAGTTAAATTAAAATATGTTGGTGTGGTTCCAGTTTCATGGTTATTCTTTGTTATTTACTAAGTGCCAACAGTTCTATAGGGAGCCTCTATTCTATGTCATTTTATTCCTTCTCATTATATCCAAATGAAAAACTAGAAAATTTACCTTGTTCAATAACTTGAAAGTTTACTCACTCCTTGTAGCTCTTTGGATTATCTGAATTATAGGTATTTTTTCCAGTATAAATAAGATGAGATGCAATGCTGGATTGGCATTAATGTGCTAACTTTCACATGCTTAGTTATCATGGAAAACTGGAACATTGGGCTCTAAATAACCAATGCCATTCCTTTTCACTTAACATCCTATTTCTTCACAAAATTGGCAGCTCTACAAACACCCAGACTGGGGACCTAAATCTGTAACAACAAATAAAAATACCTCACTAGTGAGATAGGTTTCTAATTCATCACATTCCCAGCCTATGGAATTAATTGCAAATGTACATCAAACAAAACCTTTAAGGCTAGTCTTGATGACTGGATGGTTAGAAACAAACGTACACAAGGGTTATCATATATAGTCCAATTCAATTTGGGACATGAGCAGTCTTAAGTGCTTGTTAAACTATGTCAGGAACATTAAAGTACTTTATGGCAAGGCATCAAATGATTCCCATGGTCATTTACCTGGTATTACTTATGTGTTCCTATTTTCACAACTAGTATTATTTCTGTCCTCCTATGTTTCCAAAAATGTTGTGTATGAAATGAGATTACAGACAATAGCACGAAGTTATGTTCTGCTGAATGCAGCTTTTGTAAAAAGAGGATTATCTCTTTTCTTGCAAAATACAGAGGCCACAAAATTAATTATATGAATAGTCATGGTGGAAGGGGAGCTTCCTGTATGAAGATGTAGGGATGTTGTTTACAGTCAAAAAGGTATATGAAAATGCATTTCAACAGATTTTCACCTATTGTTTATTCAGCCAAAAATTTGTTTTAGGTTCAATTTCCAGTTGTCACAGTTGTAATTGACGTGTCATAGATAAGAGAGTAAAATGCCAGTTCTGCAGAATCTGAGTACTGTTTCAAAAAGTTGAAAAAAATTCAAGTTCTTAATGTGACAATGCATAGTCTTGTCAGTTATAAAACTGGTTCATAGACTGATTTTGTAATGTGCTGTGCAAGACAGTATGTGTAGAGGTATGCACAGAGTGTGGAAATTCTAAAAACGCTAGTTGTGTAAAAGTGCAAAGTCTAAAACTGAGTGATATGTGGAATATGTAAACAGGTACATAATGGCATGTAAATGAGAAATTCCATCTAAATGAACAACAGACAAATATGCCAGTTCAGGAGGTGAAGATGGTGGAGTGATTCAGAGAATGGTTACACAGCACTAACCATCTGCACTCACCATTTGTGCATGTTAACATTTACAAAGTATATGAAAGGAGCCATGTTTAGCAGAGTAGTAGCATTAGCATAGTAGGAAATATTTGTAGCCATGACCAAAGCCAGTACTTCAGTACTGCATGTCTGGGCTGCCATTGCCATTGTAGATGATACTGACTATGACTCACATATAAACACCTGACAGAGCAGCAGATAATCAACTGTTTCAGATTGTTTGGGACACACAATATAACGTAGTCAAACTGTACTGCTCATGAGTAGAACTGAGAGGTAACTGTGCAATGTTCATTTCTATGGACATAAAGGTATGTGCCTCATTGGCCATCATAGCTACAACTACCATTGAGCAACCTATGGGGGAAACATTTGGCATAATATTGCCTTCTGCCTTACAGTATTTAACTGTTCCTGTTCCCATGGTCAGTAGTAGAGATAAACAACACTATGCATGCAGTCTATGAAACTATACATTTCCATGAAGTCCAGAGTGGCATAGATTGCATCCATGTTACTATTAGGGTCCCATCACATCCAGTGGGGCAGAAATACATAAACTAGAAGGAATACTAAATGTTATGCAACACATACTATGCCAAAAAAAAAAAATGTGAAATGAGTCTTTAGACCTCTGAACAGCAGATAACACTGTTTACAAAGTTCCTGTGGAGCACTACAATATGGTTGAGGGACATGGAGCAGAATGCTTATAGTGTGCACTGTGATGCATAATGTGTTCCTGCATTAGTGGGTGGTGCAGCCAGACAATACCATGCCAGAATGGGCCTTAAATGATGCAGCAGCAGAAGTAGAGAAGGGAAGAGATGCAGGGGAAGTCAATGCAGTAGATGAGCCACAACCAAGGTTGCAATGGGTGCAATGCATTGCAGCAGTGGAAAAGCAGCAGCATCTAGTCTCAACTATAGGCCATGAAAAGACAGCACAGAATAATATGTTGCATGCTATATAGAACATAGTTCCAACAAACTGTGCATCACACTTCAGAAAACCATGTAGGATATGAGGTAGGCAGGACACATCATCACTTGAACTGGTGAGAAGGAAATTGTGACAGCTGTCTTCAGCACTACAGTGTGGGCTATGGTCTAAGGAGCTGAAGGTGGTATCTGTGTATTGTGTGAGATTGTTGGTTGTCAGACAGATCACATCCTCAGTTGAGGTACTCCTACTATATGACCATTGTTAGCATGCACTGTTCTGGCTTGCAAAGTCTGTTCAGGGCAAGGAAGCAGTTGAATTACAAGACATTCCTGGGACACCCTGAGGATTTATTCCATGGGTAGATCCTGATGAACATCATTGCCCATGGACTGGGGTGCCAGTCCTTGTGACAACATGCAATACTGATGGTGTATCTGTAATAGTATGTGTCCTGAGATATGGGACACCTTATGCACATCTACCATGTGTCTGGACCCTCCCACAGTCTTGGCCTCCACTACCAGCAGAGGAAGACTGGATGGCAGTCGCAGTGTGTACAGATGCACCTAAAGAAGCAATACTGTCCACAGTAGCCTCAGTATCAGTGTTTGCTCATTGTACCAATACTCCAGGTCATTCAACAGGTGGGACATCTC
The DNA here is from genome assembly GCF_019279795.1 of Protopterus annectens. Lineage (NCBI taxonomy): Eukaryota > Metazoa > Chordata > Ceratodontiformes > Protopteridae > Protopterus > Protopterus annectens. Next base: position 147,749,177 of record NC_056736.1, on the reverse strand, counting down.
TTCATGCATACCATGTAGTACACCAGTGAATGCCACAGTGATATGAGCTGTAGCTGCAATATACCTGGTCATTAACCTGCTTATCTGCTGGTTGAGACCAAGGACCAAACACATATCAGGGAAAGTGTGGAGTCAAGACAGCATCAAACTTCCCTGCGTGTCTCACATGTGGTTGGATATGCCCTAGCCAGTAAGAGTGTACATAACAACTACTCATGTGATAGAAACAGAGAAGGACCCCATGTAGGAATATCACCTATCAGGGATAGGCCACATTCCATTGAGGCCTTTCATTAAGCAGCAACCTCCACATGAGCCTGTGTACCTGAAGAACGTACATGGTCCCTCCCCTTGGAGTGTTGCAGATAGTGCCACTGTGTCATTATACAGTGTTGTCTGCATATCACCATTGTGATCAGCCATAATACCTCTGCTGATGTTAGCCCACTGTCACCCCACTGTTCTGGACAATCCATCAGTGGAGACTATGAGCACATGAAAATATGACATCACTGTGATCCCAGATGCCACACTATTCCCCTATAGCATGTATATTATGACATACCGAAAATGTTGCTCTTCAAGGCTCTGCAACACATGCCTTACTGAGCAGCATATTACTGTTGCATACAGGAGGTGCCTTGACAGGAGTGAAGGTTGGCAACAGTTGTAGCCTTTTAGTGTCATACAAACATGTCTATTATGCCACGGTATTTATTTATTTATTGGCATTTGTTTGCTGTAAAAGTCTGACTGGGAACAGGTGCCCTTTTTCAGTAGAGGCTTGAGGAGAAAACCTCCAAGGTATAATATTTAATGCAATCAATACAGTAGCACAATTTATAATACATTTTCAGTGAATACATAGCGTAAGAGTCAGTATAATAAAATGTATTTTGATACAAATGTTAAATTTACAAGCCTTGTACTGAGACTTTACAGGCAGAAGACTGACATATAGGACAGGTAGGAGTAATTTAAGAAATACAATACAGTGAGGAATTAGAAGAGATAAACATGTTTGGGTGTTAATACAGAAGTACAGTTGGAATAGTAATTTGGTTGGCTTATTAGAAGGAGGTATAGTAGTTTAAGAAGTACAATAAAGTGAGGTATTAGAAGGGGATAAGCAGATTAAGTGATTTGGTGCTTTAAATGGAGATATGGAAAAGGTGACGGAGGGTGTTTCAGAGCTATGTCAAAGATGAGTAGCAAGTACAAAGCCAGGAGGCAGAGAAGATGTCCTTTACTAATGGTTTGAAAAGACGAATGTGTGTGATAGACCATTGATATAGGAATTTTATTCCAAGTTCCAGCTACACTGTTGGAATAGAGACTGACCCCAGCAACCCTTTGTGGTTTGCAGATTGTAAGCAGTTGTTTATTATTTGACCAAAGGGGATGATTTATAAAACAGTATTGGGCTAGGGACTAACTGCTGGGCAGGTGGATGGGGTATGGATGGTTTTATGCCTCAAGGTGAGCTGAGTATAAGATAGTTGGTGAGGAAGCTTGAGCCAATTAAGTGTTTTAAGTGCAAAACAGTAGTGGGTCTGGTAAGGTTTGTTGCAAGTGAATCTGGTGACTTTGTTTAGAACTTAGTGAAGCTTGTAAGTTGGTCATGATAGGGGTTCCATGTAGGAAAGAGGGTAAGAGGTAAGGGGTAGCTAGAGTTAGCTTGGCAGAGACTGCAAGGAATTTCTTTACTCTATGTAGGGTGCCTAGTTTTTGATGTTTTTTTTATGGTGTTGTGGGTATGTAAATCAGATTTAAGATTTTAATTGTTTGTCATGCCGCATAGTTTTGTATGTGGGGTATAACTTCAATCTTTTTTTTAGTTTTCCTAGGGATTGTGATTATCCTGCAGCCAACTTTCAAGAGAGTTAAAATATGTATTAGGTTGTTGGAAATACGTATTAGGTCAAATCATCAGCATATTGTAAGAGAGAAGCTTGCTGAAAGGATTTATTTAAATTGTTATTGAATACATTAAAGAGTACAAGGCCAAGAATGGAGCCCTGTGGCATTCCAGCATTGACAGGAAGGAAGGAAAAGTGCAGAGAGATTTAACAGACTGGTATCTATCAGATAAGTAATTGTTAAACCGTAGTAGTGTGGGTTGTGATAGCCTGAAAGAAGAGAGTTGGTAGAAGAGTCTTTGGTGAGAGATTAGATCAAAAGATTTAGAGAGATCAAGGAATACAGAGCAAACAAGTTTTCCTTCATCTCTGGCTTTGTTAATAGAATCTGTGAAAGTTAATACAGCTGTGGTAGTGTTATGGGGGGACTAAAACCAAGCTGTGTTGGTGTCAGAGGCTTTTCCTCAAGAATATGTGAAGAAGTTACTTGTAAATGCATTTCTCCTGATTTTATGACAAAGTAGATAATATGGCAAAAGTTTTTTCCGTAGAGAAGGAACGTATGATTCATCGATAGATCTGTTAATTAGAAGAGACACAGGATAAGCTAAGGAACTGGCAATTTGAAATATACTACTGGAAGATTACTGAACAAGAACAGTGTTTCAGTTTAAGGAGTAACAATCTGATGTAAGAGGTTGGGTTGAGTTTTAGCGTGAAATAAAAGTGTTTGCTGTCAGAGAAGAGGGCATGTCGTGATTGTTGGGAGGAAAATCTTCAGTAATAGATTTAATGCTTTCTAAAACATGTGTGTTAAATTGTGCATCTATTTTACAGGGAATATTATTTGGGGCAGGATTAGGAGTGTTGGATGTTCCAGGGTAGTGTATATTATTAATAGGAGAGCAGAATTCCTTAGGGTTGGAAGACTGATTTAGTGAGGAATTAGGGAAGTAGATTTTTTTGTCTCTGATAATCTGTTTTATATGGTTACATAGTTCTTTTAAGTATTGTAGGTTTTAGGAAGATCTCTATTTTAATTATTCTTCCTGAGTCCTATCTCTTTCATACATTAGGTGCGTGCTTTGAGTAGATAATGTAGGAGTATGGTTATTCTTTATTCTTTTTGTTCTAGGTGGAGACAGATGATTGAGGGTTTTCAGGAAAATTGAGTTGCCTTTGTATACAGCTTTATCGGGTGAAATATTTTTCACGATAGACCAGTTAAATGAGCTTAGAATTCTGTTAAATGGGGTTAAAATTAGTGATGTTATGGTAAGTTCTAAGTAAGTCTTATTTGACATAATGAGTACCAAATCTGTTTGCATATACAAGGACGGAATCAGAGATGGTGCCGTTGGAGACATACTTCATTGAATCAGACACCAACATCCAGCTGAGAACTGAGCCACTGTTTTGGGGATAGTTATAATGTGTAGGGGAGGAAAGGAGTTGTCATAGCTCTAAATAGGTTTAGTCTAGCTGAAGGAAATTTTGTGGAGATAATCTGTCAATCTAAATTAATTTCACCTAGGATTATCTTTACATTAGACGTTGTATGTGAGATTCAGTTTTGGATGTTTTCCAGGGCTGTAGCATTATTACCTGGGGGGATACAGAGTATCACATAGGTGCATATGGTTATTTAGTTTCATTTGGGAGATGAGGAAATCATTTATTTATTTATTTTATTTTTATTTTACATTTGTTAACCGGGCTAGTCTAGCTGGATATATTTCCATTTTCAGTAGAGGCCCGGGGAGAAAATCTCCAGCAAAATAAAAACATTAAAAATGTTACATGGTAAATAAAAAGGATTTAAAAAAGTACAACAAGTAATAATAACATACTGAAGATATTTACACTTGAGAAAGCGACAATAAAACATATAGCACAGTACAATTCATAAGGAATTTTACACATCAAAAGTAGAAAGATTTCAGCAGTCTGTTGATTAGAGTTCAAACAGTAACAGCCTTGCTTGCATGAATTAGCTTTAAAATGGTAGTATCAGTAGTAAAAGTGGGTGGTTAGTCAGGGTTGCTACAAGGGCATAACCAGTGCGTTTTGAGGTGTTTTTGAGTTTTTGTTTAAAGAGAGGCAAGGAAGAGAGTTGAGTTAGTTCATTGGGTAGCTGGTTCCAGTTTTTACCTGTGTTAGTAAACAGAGAGTCACCAGCCATTTTGTTAGACTTGGTTATGCTAGCGAGGAGTTTGCTAGAAGAGTGTGGGGAATTCAGATTTTTATAGGGGATTAAGAGATTGGAGAGTATATGGGTGGTGTTGGGTTGGTAAAATATCTTGTGGGCAATGGTGAGTTGGGAGATAATCAGATGGTTTTGGAATTCAAGCCAGTCTAGCTGCCAAAGATTCAGACAGTGGTGAGTTCTAAAAGGATTGCCAGTGGCAAATCTGGCGATGTTATTATAGGAAGTTGCTAGTTTGTTAAGATTATTTTTCTTTAGGTTAGTATATATGTGTGAGGTGTACAGAAGAGTTGAGGTTAGATGGGAGTGAGCAATCTTGGTTCTGTCTGTTGGGGTTAGGAAAGGTTTGATTCTATATAAGGAGCCTATTTTTCTGTTGACAGTTTTAATGGTGTTATTTATATGGTAATCAAATGTAAGGTTATTATCAATGGTAATTCCTAACAGTTTAGTGGTAGAGTCAGGGAATATAATAGTGCCATTATTGGAAGTGACTGAGAAATCTATGGGGGAGGACTTAGTAGTGGGTGTAGAGAAGGCGCTTGGTTTTTTGGCATTAAGAAGGAGACAGCATTTTGTAAACCATGTTTCTACAATGTTAAAAACATTTTGAGTAAGAGAATGTAGTTCTGATGGGGAGTAAGCTGAGCATACTAGCGTAGAATCATCTGCATATTGAATGCAGGTGGCTTGAGGAATTGCTACATGGAGGTCATTGATAAATAATGAGAAAAGAAGTGGTCCAACAATAGAGCCCTGAGGGACTCCAAGGGTGACTGGCAGAAAGGATGAAATTTGATTTTCCCAGAGAACTGCCTGTTGCCTGTTGCTAAGGTAGGATCTGAACCATTTAACAGCCTGAAAGTCAAAGGAAAGTGATTCAAGAATATTGATTAGAAGGGTATGGTTTACCATGTCGAAAGCTTTTGAGAGGTCAATAAAGAGTGCAGATGAGAGGATGTTTCTATTGCGGTTTCTATTGATGGTATCTGTAAAGGATAAAAGGGCAGTTGTGGTGCTGTGTGATGGCCTAAAGCCATGTTGGCAGTTTGCTATTACGTTATGTTGAGATAAATGATGTAAAAGTTGTTGGTGAATGCATTTTTCCATAATTTTTGCTAAGGGTGATGAGAGCTATTGGCCAATAGTTAGAGTAGTCATTTCAGTTCCCACCTTTGTGCAGGGGGATAATATGGGGGATTTTCCAAATGTCTGGAATGGTTCCCTCCTTAAATGTCCTATTAATAAGGATGGATATAGGGAAGGCAATGGCTGCTTTTTGGAGATTTTGTGACGGTAGCTGGTCGGCAGAAGGAGTACAAGGTTTGAGGTTTGGATGCATTTATAAATGAGAGTAGTAGAGATGGGTTGCAGTTTGAATGTAGGTAGAGTGCCTGGTATGGTGGTGGGAAGGCTTGAGTTGTCTGTGATTAGTTGACTAGCTAGTGATTGTATGGTCTCAGTGAAGAAAGAATTGAAGGTATTGGCGGTTTGATGGGGGGGTATTTGGATCGTCATCAAGTGGGGTGGGTGTTCGAGAGTGCCCTGGGGAAAGGAGTTTATTGATACTAGACCAGAACTTCTGGGGATTATTTTGGTGAGTTTGTTGCAATTTACAGTATGGAATATGGGACTAGGTCTCTGATAGGGTAAGATAGTCAGGATATAGCAAGTATACTGCACTACATTTTTTTAATTCTACCAGCCCTGATGATATTATAACCAGGAAGGGATATTTCTGAGTTAAGTAAGTATATGCGCTTTTAGACATGTTTCAGTTATGACGAGAATTTCTAGTATATTGTGCAAGATCCAAGCATGGATTTCTGAAATTTTATTACAAATGCTACTATTATTTAAGGAAATTAATTTAAGCTGTTTGGGTGAGTTTGAGATAGAAGTGGGTTGGGTTTTGCAGGTTTTGGTGATGATGGCGTTGTCCCTGTTTTGGAAAGAGATGGGTAGGCTGAGTAGGAAATAGGGTTGGCTTGGGATGAGGTTTGGAGGCTACTTGGGAGTCACAATGGAATGAGGGCTAGGGTTGGGATAAATATTCCCGCAGAGTAGTAAGGTAGAAAACATGGATATGTATATAGTGCATAACAACTATTTATCTGGGATGTCAGTACTAATGTGGTATATCATCTACTGGCACGGAGGTAATAGGTGTTGACCCTACAAACACACATCCAAGTCACCACCTGGTATGACGGGCTAGTTTCTTTCCCAAAGAGCAGTACCAAAAACTCTTATCTTCCTACAGTCACTTCTACATTAGTAGTTCACCTCTGTGGTGTTCCTGCCACTGCAGTGTCCCAAACCCTTCTACTTTGCATGGGAGAGCATATTTCTAACCCTCTTTTGTATCAGTTATTTGAACTTATTATGATTTTCCATGATATTCACATCGCTGCACTATATCCAACCAGATTTAGACTCTGACCTGTTGATCTGTTCCATATTTGGCCAGTAGGCTCATGCCATGCATGTGCAGGGCTTGCAAAAGCACATCATTCTCCTGGCTTGTGAACTTATCCCTGAAGTGTGTGTCCCAGGTGGCCATAACCATGCCTCTATAACTGCAGACAAAACATGTCATTTAGTAGGTGTGTCAGCTCAGCCACACTATACATGTGTTATTTTCATTGGCCTCTGCTTAATACATCTACCTAGATATCGTATGCTGCTACCATTCGTAAACCTGGAGATATGTAGGCACATGACAGCCTCCTATCCTATATGTCAATATATCTCATGCAATATCCGATGGGCATTACAACCGCCACCCACAGGCATTCACAAGCATGTGGAAGTGTACAGTGCCATGCTTGCAACATGAGTGGCTATGTGGCTGTCTCTATGCTGACATACTTCCACATGTGTCTGTGTTGTGTTACCATCAGTGTGTATGTGCCATATCTGATGTGGAGCACTAATATATGGTCTTCCATGGCATGTAGCTCAGTTTCATAAACAACTATTCACTGACCCTTAGTCCCACTGACAAACAGCACAGGCATTGCTGGGGTGCAGCAGCTTTATTAACTCCTCACTTCTGTTTCTTTCTCTCACCTATGCTCCATTTCTACAACCCTTTGATAGCACTTCCAATAAAATATGTTTGAAACTGGGTGTGCACAAGATGATAGTGGTGCTTTACAGCATGCTAACACAGGCTACTTACCACAGCAAGAAAGCTACTGAGGCCACATAACACTGACATCTGTATACTGTTTTCTCTGTGCACTTCACTAACCATAACTAGTAGTCTGAGCCATGCACATACTAGTTACTGTGAGGCATGTGCTGTGACATCTATGCTCATACACCAGCCTAGGGTATGCACTTAGCACCACACAGTGGAGCAGAGCTTTATTAGACAGGTGATTCAACAATGTGCATACATATGCACATATCTGCCATATAGTCTCCTAAACCTACTAAGTGGTATGGCTGTTTCTTCTACTGTTAACAACAGAGTTCAAGCATGGTGTGTCAGCAAGAGCAGGATTTTCCTTTTCTTCCAGCTGAGGAATTTCCAAGAACATCTGCAAGTGTGAAATAATTAACTTTTTAAAAAGGTCAATGCCTGGTTCAATTTGGCATGGATGCTGTCTAATGTAACTGACATCACCTTTACAGATAAACAGTGTAGACAACAATACAATAGTGGGAGGCAGAGGTGCAGGTGATGCATAAAGAAATGTATTGAAAGTAATTTTTGTCCATTTATCTCCCTTTCCCTTATGTGTTGTTCAGTTATGCATTATAGAGCTCCATTTGTCTTGCAACTGCCAAGCAGAGTTGTTTAAATGCTGCTGACTGCTTTAAAATGACTGGTATGTCTCCTCTCCAGGTGATAAATATTTGTTGTCCAGCCTTTATTTGTGCAGGTACAATGCTGTTCATATTATATGTGCAATACTATAATTTTCTTCTGGTTTTGTCTCCCATGTACAGGTCTAGTTGAGTCAGAAGAGGTGGTACAGCTGTTGTCATCTCAGTGTCCACAAGCCACTGTGGCTGTTGCTCTGTTCTAGTGCTCTCTGTCTACCTCTCAGGATGGAGAAGGCTCTTTCGCTGGAGGTGACATGGGGGTTAAGTGGTTCCTACTGTTTTAGCCACTCATAAGTGGCTGTAGCCACCTTTTCTGTGTTATGAGAGTGTATGTGGGTAATACCTGTGGTGGCAAAAACAGAGACTGGTGGCTGTCAAGTTATGTCAGCAGACTGCCACCTGCATCAGCAATAGAGAGAGCATTTTGGAGCAACTTGGTGAGTCACTCAACCTGGCAGGCCTTGGTCATTGCATCTCTGTATGGGCAACCAGTCAATGACATCAGCTGCTCAAATATGTAATGTCATCAGTTGTTGCCCTGTGGAATGGTATGTCAGCTAAATACAACAGCAGCCCATAATAGTCTCATGTGACATTTTCCTTCTGTGTCATTATATATAGCTTGTTTGTTGGCCAGACACTCCCCCCACTACTTATCTACCCACTCCATGTACTTGTCCATCCATTGTCTACCCCACATTTTGTATGTACACTAATCATGATTGTGAGTGTTCCAGGTCTGTATGTCCACACCTGCTACCTGTCCTTCTTCCTATAGCCCAACCAAAACTATTCCTTATTACTTTCCCTCCATCTGTCACTTTTAAAAATAAAATTGGGATCCATTCCACCAAAGCAAAATATGGATCTATATTATAACATCAAAGTCTTACAACTTTGAATGTTATAATATCGAACCCATTCGATCGAAACACCAGAAAACCGAACAGTCAGAATAGCAAATTTTTTTTTCCAGAGAAAAAATTTGCTGTTCCGACAAACATACACACAACACAAGCACACCAAAATAAATAATCCACACACATACACTTCACAAATCCTTACACTAAACCATACATACACCACTAGCTATCCACTTACCTTAACCCAACCCTAACCCTAAGGTCCCTAACTATCGCACACTCACTTTACCCGCTCCCTAACCCTAAAGTCCCTATCGCACACAGACCTTACCCGCTCCCTAACCCTAAAGTCCTTATCTCACACTCACCTTACCCGCTCCCTAACCCTAAGGTCCCTATTGCACACTCACCTTCATTTGCACACTTACCTTAACCTGGTCCGTAACCTTCGCTACACAGTCGAGGAAATAGCGAAGCTGTAGAAATGGCCCACTGAATACTTTCCCTAGGAAAGTATTCGCTATTCTGCAGATTCGCTATTTCCAGCGTTTGGTGAATAGGGTACGATATTATAACATTCAAAGTTGTAAGATTTGTATGTTATAATATAGACCTTCAAAATATACCTCTTCATACTGCTTCTCTAGCATAGGTGTGAGGATGCGATGTGGAAGAACTACTGTGTAAGGGGTAGCCACTCGGCAGTGTAAACCTTGGTTCTAGATTATCACTGCTGAAGTGACTCCCTGACCCCCGTGTGCAAAAATGGGGAAAAGGGGCTGTGGATGGATGGGTAGATACTGCTTCTCATACTGATTTACCACTGCACTGTCTGTTACTACTGCTAATCTTCTTTATTATCTGCCTTGTCTCTCCTTCTCTTTTAGTAATAACAGTGGGACCTGCCCACCAAACAATATGCACCTACTTCCCCACTAAATGTTCCACATTGCTTACCCTTATATTTTTTGTCTGCTTGCTGTATTCCTCTTTCTTATTTTCCTAAGTACCGCTTTTCCTCTTAATTTATATCATGAAAAGGTAGACTCATAGCAAGGGTGGAGGTAAGGGGAGTGGTTACACCAGGCACAAGGTAGGGTGTGGGTGTGCAATAGGTAGGTGCTGATAGTGGGGGCATACAGTACTGGTATTGCTGTATGAAGTCATTGGGTATCACAGCTTCATAAATGAATGCCAATACTGCATTTTTGGTCATGGATGAAGTGTTGTGTGGTGACTTAAGTAGCCTGCTAACAGAAAACCTTTTTGTTTTCATTTTTGTTCTTCAGCTTTGACAAGAGTTTTTTTTCAACCTTGAGAAGATATTTTTTTTCCTTCTTAACTTTGTTTGAGGCAGGCAACAAGTCAGGGATCTGCACAGGGTGCCTAATTACCTTGCTGCAGTCCTATGAACAGGTTAGCCTGCTTGATTTGTAGACTCACATTGCAGCTGTCATTGGGCACTGTGCTCTAATTGTGGCTATGTGTCATGTACAGGCTGTAGGCATTGCAACATTGCACTGAGCTGATGTACTGCTTTAGGTGCTGACAGATGGCTTAGTTATGACCTCGTGCATGTAGCTGATGATGTACATTAGAGTACAACTGCTTCTACTACATGCTGCTGTACTGCTACACTGTTAGTAACTACTGGACATCTGCTTTGTTATGTGGCATTTGATCAGTGTTCTAGTACAATCCCTTGCCTATTTTTTATTTTTTATTTTTAAATAACATGGTTGCCAATAATATGGCTAATATCAGATTGTTGAAATTCAGCTTATTGTTTAAAGTTCACTGTTTAGTGACGTGTGTATGGATATTTTATCAGCCTTACAATTTAATATTGGGTATATATTTTACATCTGTCAGTAAGTTTAAAAACATCCCAGATGTATGAATGGCTTATAGTTTATTCTTTATTATGCCGACATGTCTGTTTACACCGGCGAATATAGCTTTAAAATCACTGGCTCTAATTTAATCTAAATGCTCACATGACAACAGTTTTATATAAAATGTGATCATATCACTTACTTCTTTTATCTGATGAAGTTTAAATGATTTTGGACAAAAGCACTCATTTGTTTTTATTTTATAATAAATTTCAGTGAGTTTTAAAGCAAGAATTTCAGAGCGTCTTTTAGTATCATTTGTGATCTTACCTAGTTACTGCTCTTTATCATTTAATTGTTTCAGTTGTGGTTTGTGATTTGCTACATCTCCTACTTTTCACAGATGTTTGAAGTGTCTGTAGTTAGTCTTCATAAAATGGAATTTAAGTCTTGCTATGAACAGTAGACAAACTCATATATCCCTTCCCAGAGCCATTTCCTGTCAGTCCAAATGACATCATTTGTAGAATTACAGTTTATTTAATTTTTCTACAGGAAGACGATACTGAGATATTGAAAACAAGCAGAGATTCACTCTAAATCAAACAAATGCCTCAAACAAAAACGTGTCCTGATTTTTAACCTGACATCTAATGGGTATAAGCTATTGCACAGATACCTAAAATAACCCATTTTTCTACCATGTCTACTTTAATTTTGAAAGAAATTACAAAAGAAACTGGTAGTGTTTTTTTTTATTTCCATTTCCTTTATGTTCAGTTAAAATAAATCAATTTTTGTTCACAGTGCATTTATTTACTCTAACAGAATGCCTTGTAACAGGTTCTCTCTCACTCAGTAACTCAGTTACAAAATGTTTTACAAGACTCTCTCTCAGATACTCATTACATCAGACAACAAGATTAGTAAAGTGTCCAAGGAACTCTAGGTGTTAAAGGTTGACTGAACATGCGTGATTCCTTGACTGAAACTACTATAGTGTATTACAAATATATTTAGGTATGTTATTCAGTACTGCTTTATGGGAAGTTCAAATGTATGTTTCATATAACCAGGAAGCAAATACAATGAACTCATGGATAACTAAATGAAAAATTGTCTTCATCTACAGATGACATGCCAGAAACCCAAGAATTGGTATCATAACAATTATCCAAAGCAACATTGCACCCTGCAGCTCTTTTATCCTGCAGATCTACTGTGATATGTTGCAAAGAATGCAAGCAATGCAAGTCTTTAGATTTACAGTTCCATGTGGAATGCAAATTTATCTGTGTTATAAATATTTAATTTTCATTTCAAGGAAAATAAATTCATTTCCCTTGTCTCTTTCCCAGAATAGACCTACAATATGCTAAGTGTGAATTTGTAATGTCCTGTACATAGATGCATGCTGGCATACTCAATTGTGACTAAGAATCTTCTTAGTTTTCATATAGTTTATTTGTGCATGTGTATGTGTGTCTGTGTGTGTGAGTGTGTGTGCGCAAGAGTTTGTGGGTGCATGTGCGTTTACATCTGTGTGTGTGGCAACTATATTAAAGATGTATATAATAGCACTGTAAGCTTCTATTAAAGTTATTCTCGGTTAACTACAAATGTTAAATACCTTGCATTTTAGTTACGTCATTTTATCCACTTGTTTATCTGTGCAAGTAAGGTTTTATTTATTGATAAAAACAGATTTTTATTTCAGTATTGTTTCTCAAAAACATAACTGCATTTATTCAATATTTGTTTCTGCAATAACTAATATGTACAATTTAAAAACTAGTCACACTTTTCTTATTCATGCTTACCCTTATCTGTTGAAAATTAAGTCTAAAAATGGGAATCACACTAATTGCTGAATATCCTATACACAATATAGTGCCTTATATAAAATGGAGTCAGACTGAAATCTAGCAATTCTACTAAATTTCAGAAGGGCTTCTCCAGTTACAAGTTAAATTGGGCTGTCATATTTTTCAAGAACTGCTTTCTGCCTATGCTTCTCTGCTGCTAGCATTTTATCTACCTCAGGCTGACACAATATGGCACTTTGTACAGTGCTGTTTTGTTAGTCAGGACTTTGGCAGAATTGCAAGCAGAATCAGAGACAGTAATTGAATAGATGGCTGTTGTGCAAATCTCCTAATTTTCAATTCAATAACACATACCTGAATGTACTCTGAAGCTAACACAAGTGAGCACATTACTCGTGCACACACACATTGACACACACACACATAGACACACACACACACACACACACACACACACACACACATACACACGCACACACACACACACACACACACACACACACACACACACACACACACACACACACACACACACACACACACACACACACACACACACACACACACACATGTACATACATAGTTACACACACACACACACACACACACACACACTCATATCTACACACGCACACACACACACACACACACACACACACACACACACACACACACACACACACACATCACACACACACGCACACACACACACACACACGTGCACATACATAGTTACACACACACACACACACACACACAAACACACACACTCATATTTGTATTTTGACACACAGTCATATTTGTATTTCGTAACCAGGAACATAGGAGCACAAATTATCAGTTGGAATTTGATCTTGGCATTAAGGATCTTGGGAACTGATGTTAAGATTAGGAAGGCAATACTGTCAGTAACATTTCATACCCGAGTTAACACTGTGGCAGGAAAGAGGGTTCGTTTATTTCTTTTTAATATAACCAGGAGTAAAGGTACATTTAATGGTAATGCAATATGTAAAATGAAATGTAGCATGTCAACAACAAGCAACTGAATAACTTCTTTTAGGTTATACATATCAAGAAATGACTTAGCAGTAAAAAGAAAGATGCAATAGACTGGCATATAGCAATGCACTTATTGAGGGCAAGCTTATCTTGTTCATTCTTGATATAAGAGGGAGGGTTATTCTATCTTTCATGTGCAATTTATTCTGCATGTTCTCTCCCCCAGAATCAGAGTAAATTATGTTATTAATAAGTAGGGGTTCCAGATCATTTATTTATTTTATTTTTTTATTGACCAAGAAAGTATGATTAGGAAATAAATACCCATTTTAGCAGACGCCCAGGGAGAAAAACTCCAGAGGTAAATAACAACATATAAAACACTAGCACAAATGAAGGGGAAAAAAGCATATACACATACAGTTTGATAGTGGAGTACACAGGATACAATAAAGCATGAGGAGATACCAGTGATATAAAATAAAAATAAATAAAAAAGTAAATTAAATCTAACAATAAGTATATACAAAAGTACGACAAATATAGTCTACTATGCAAGGAAGTAAAAATAAAAAGATACAAGTCCACCCTAACAGTGAGGAAAGGTTGGGTATGGAAAAGTATTTAGACAGATACATAGATAGACAGATAGATAGATAGATAGATAAATAGATAGATAGACAGTATGATCAGAGGTTAAGTTCATAAGAATGTAAAGTATTTGTTGATATAGATCATACAGGTGAGTTACATAAGCATAGCCATGAGTTAGTAAGAAATTATTTGAGAGAGGAGTTAAATGCATGGAGGCTAGGTATAGTTCTGACTGAATTTGAGATAGAGTTCCATACTTTGGATATGCAGTGTGAATATAAAATTTTCTCCATACTTTTTTTTTGGTTTATGGATTTCAAGCAGGTTTTTGTCTTGAGAGCACAGAGGGCAATCTGGGAGATTGTGATGAAGTACTGAGAAGAGAGATGGCCAAATAGTGGGGTTATACAGCATTTTATGGGCTAGAAGAAGCTCTGCATGGGCAAGCTGATGTGGGAGTTATAAAAGGATTGAGAGCACGTAATGCAGAGCAATGATGAGCTTCACCTTGTACGTTAATTGCAAATTTAGCTACATTACTACAGCATTACTTCATAGCCAAAATAGGTAAGCCCTAAAAAAGATAAGTATTAGATAGGGTGATTCTGCAACGAATTGTAAGAATGTGTTTTTTTCTATTTAGTAGACTTACCTTTTATATATGAAATTTAAACTTTAAGGTGTCATCTATGGTGATTCCAAGCAATTTGGTACAAGTAACTACTCCAAGTGGAATGTCCACTCACCCAAGCAATTACAGGCCCATCAGCCTAACTAGCCTGATCTGCAAGATCATGGAATGCATTATCATGGAGCTCATAAACAAGGACATTGGCAACCTCCAAACTCTTGACCCCATACAATTTGGTTTTGCAAAGGGAGATTGTGTCTGTTAAACTTGGGTGACTTCTTTGAAGCAGTCAACAAAGCCATGGACGAGGGGAAGATGCTGTACACCACTACCTTGATCTAGCCAAAGCCTTTAACACTATTCCCTACTCAGGCATAATAGATAAACTGTCCCAGCTAGGCATCACCCCATATGTTACCAGATGGGTAGCTAACTGACTCACTGGTAGAACCTACTCAGTCAACATAGGGGAAGACATGTCTAGTAGAGACTTGTAACGAGTGGTGTACTCCAAGGATTTGTCTTGGGGCCTCTACTGTTTGGGATATACATTTCTGAGATGCAAACCAAAACCAGTGGTCTGTGGCTGACCAAGTTTGCAGATGACTGCAACCTGGGTGCTGTCTTAAATTCCTCTAGGGATGTGAACATCCTTCAAGAGGACCTTACCCAGTCTAATGACTGGCGCCAGAAGCATGGCCTCAAACTGAATGCCAAGAAATGCATCATTATTCCCTTTAAGGAAAGTGGCATCCCCACTAATTATCACATTCATAACATGCACTAACCACGTAATCAGTCGTGAGGGACTTGTGCATCCAGGTTGATAGCAACCTGACTTTTGACCACCACATTGCCTCCATTATACAGAAGGCTTTCTACATGGCCCACCTCATAAATAAGGGTATTTCATCCAGGAACAAATAGGTTATAATATCCCTGTACTCCTCCCTTATCATACCCATTATCGAATACAGTGCCCCCTTTCGGCATGTACCTTGCCAAGCACATGCAGCAGCTGGAGTGACCACAGAGGTTCCTGACCAGGAAAATCCATGGTCTCAAACACCTTTCCTATACAGATAGGCTAAAAGCCCTATCCCTCTACTCAGTCTCATACAGACTGCTCAGAAGTGACCTGTGTCTGGCATACAAGGCCATCTCAGACAAAGCCTTGATGGAGTTGCTGCATATTCGTAAGTCAAACTCCACTTGCACAAACCGCACACAAGGCCTCAACCTTGTTTGTGACATTAATAGAACTTATTGGCAGGATAGATTTGTGTCCCAAAGACTCCCCCATCTCTGGAATAGACTCCCTCTCCATGTCAGACAGAATACCTTTCTAGCCCTCTTTAAGAGAAACCTGGATGACTGGGTGGGAAACAGAAAATGCACCCCTGGGATTCCAACTGTGTCCCTGCTGGACAGGGGAAACAGGTGCTGACTTTGAGGAAACATGGGCGAAATTCTTGGCTAGGCTTATAAGGGCCTTCTGGCCAATAGCCTAGTATCAACCTATGAACCTATGAATCAAGTATTTGTACTGTTTAAAGAGGAAATGTGGAAGTTATTTTTAGAAATGACATGAGACTTTGGAAAAGTAATAGTTGTTTAGACTTTTGGGGATTAAGTAAAAGTTGGTTTTGATGTAAATACAATTTGACTGAGAAGAAGGTATTTTGTATCATGGATTGTAGTTGTAGTGTGCTGTCAGATCAGCACATAAGAGATGAGTCACTGAATAAGGCAAGCTTGCTCAGAGGATGTATATAGGTTATTGATGAAAATGTTAAAGAGCACTCGACCAAGAAAAGAGCCTTAAGGAATATCCATTTTAACTAAAAGAAGAGAAAGAAGAGAGCCATTTGACAGATTGATATCTTTCAGATAGATAGTTATAGAACATAGAAGGGTTGGTTTGGAAAGGCCCAGAGAGGATTTTTGAGACAGATGTTTCTCATGTGATACTATGTCAAAGCCTTTTGAGAGATCTAGAAAAATAAGAGATAAACTTTCCTTGGTCTGTTGCCTTATTAATGGTGTTGGAAAAGTTGAGGAGACCTGGAGTGGTTGTATCACCTGGTCAGAAACCATGCTGTGTTGGGGGATTAGGAGATTATTTTGTAAGAGGTACTGAAGGAGGTGCTTATGAATGCACTTTTCCAGGATCTTAGTAAGAGGGAGCAAGATGACAGTTGGCCTAAAGTTAGAGATTTCTGAGGCATTACCTCCTTTATGTCCCACATGGTATGGACATGAGAGTCTTGAATAGATCTGTTCATTAGAATGGAGACTGGGTATACTATAGTGTCTGCAGTGAGCTTAAGGTACTCAGCAGAGAGACTGTCAGCAAAAGGAGAACAGGGTTTAAGTTTCTTTAGTAACTGTTTAACATATGATGTGGAGACAGGTTGGAGACTGAAGGCATGGATGTCAGGACTAGTACAGTTTTGAGGTAGATTAAATGTTTTGGGTAGAGCTAGAGGTAAGAGAGGCTATGATGTTGATGAAAAAAGTGTTAAATTTGGTAGCTTTTTTTGAGGGGGATAAGTCTGGCTAAAAGTTTGGTGAGAAAGGAGATCCAGGTTGATTTTTTTCTTAAATGAGCTCCAAAACTTCTTTAGATTTTTTCATGATTATCTTGTGGGTCAGAGACATATTCTTTACTAAGTGAATTTGCTTCTTGTTGAGGTTGTGCAGCTCATTCTATAGATGTAAGGTTTGAGGGGGTTTTATCTTTGTGCCATTGTTTCCATACTTTGTAATGTTTTAGCATGAGAAGTCTTGTACAATGAGACAACCAGGGGGGATGACTGTTTTACTCTTTTATTTCTGCTAGGGCAAGGATAAATAAAGTATTCATGAATATATTGTTGAATTTGTTGACAACTACATGTAGTGCTACAGTTTAGAGTGGTAAGCAGTTGGCATATTTTAATAGATTATTGAGTGCATTAGAATGAAAGTTAGAAAGAGTTTGGGAGGTTTTTATTGATGTTTTTTAACTTGTGGGTCATTTCTCTATTGGTGAATATAGGGTGATGGTCACTAAGGGAATCAGGTTAAACCTCTGTGATAGCATATTTAATGGGGTCAGAGAGAAGTATCCAGTCAAGGATAGAATTTTTATGATCCCCTTTGTTCATACAAGTAAGGGAAGAGATTAGCTGTTTGAACCCGTGCAAGTTAAGAGTACTAGTAGTGGTGTTAGATGTCACAGATAACCAGTGTTAACATCACCTAAGCATAGTTTTAGTATTAATATTTGTAGTTCTCCAGCAAAGAACTTCTTCTAATAAGCTAAAATTATTACCTGCTGGTATGTAGAGGACAACTATACAAAGAGTCTCATGTTTAACAATGAGAAGAGTGATAAGAAGTTTTGCATTTTGGAAGGTTAGTATGTTCATTTTGAGGGGTGAGAAAAGTAGACAATTATTATATAAAATTGCAATGTCGCCCTTTTTTGTGTAGTCTGTCACATTGAATTATATTGTAGCCAGAGGACAGAATTTCAGAATTTTTTACCAAGTTTCAGTAATGACAGTAATTTATGTGAGCATTATAGAAACCATGCTTGTAGGTCAACAACTTTATTTAGAATGCTATGAATGTTCATGGAGTTAGGGAAAAAATTTATGGATGCTGTAAAGAAGTAAGGGGCAGAGGATGGTGGAATGGATGAGACTGTGGGGTGGGGGGTGACATTTATGCCACCACAGAGTCATTTAACAGAAGAGAAGATTAGGATTAGTATATGAATTTACTCCAGGTTATGTCAAAATGAAATTAATTCTTAGATGTTTTGTATTTGAAAAAGTGAATAGGTTGGACATTAAGTAAATCTGAGGAAATAGATTGAAGGGAGGTTTAACCTGAGTATAGGTAGGGTGGCTAGTAGTGTGTGAGTGTGAATAATGTCTGAGAGTACCATGATATGTAGTAAGGTGATATAAAATGAATGCAAGAGATCAGGAGAGATTATAGTTGAATGAAAAGGAATTATATTAAAGGAGAAGGGAGTAAGATAAAGGGAAATAGATGAGAGTACAAATGGCTTGCTGGAGATTCCAGACAGGGGTGGTCCCTTATTATTGAGATATAGAAAGGTTAAGATGTTAATAGAGTATAGTCAGTTAGAGAAATGTAGAATACACCATCCTGCTGTGGGGTGAAATTGTGTATTAAAGCAAATATTAGGAGACTAAGTAAGTGGGTGATGTGAATAATAAAAGGTCTCTACGTTTTATGTTTTCTGTCAATGAAATGAAAAGAAGGGTAATATTGAAGAAAGATTTGCTGAGGAGGAATAAGTGAAAATTATACAAGGGGAAAAGGAGAATAAAAGTACAGATTGTAAGTTAGAATAATAGAAAAGACTAAATTAAGTGAGAAAGTAAAAAAGAATACAACGTTTTTATCCTTTGGAAAGGAACTGTTAATGAGATTAATAATTTTGTAAGTTATTTGAATAGTGTCTGCTCATTATTAAGTTCAGTTCTACTTATGATCATGATGGTATTTCTTACTTAGACATGTATATCTCCCATACTAGTAAAGGGTTTAAATTGAAAATGCATCGTAAACCCATATTTAGTAATTCCTACCTAGAATATAGTAGCTGTCACCCCTTTTAGTCAGAAAAAAGTATACCTAAGGGCCAATGTATCAGAGCAGGCAGAATGACATCCACTTAGGCTGAAGTAGTCACTGAACCATATAAAGTGGGAGGAATGTTTCTAGAAAGAGGTTACCCCTCTAAGTTAGTTCATGAAATTGTTGAAAATGTGTTGTCAAAATGGAGTACAACATACAAGCCCCTTTTGAGACACGGGTTAGAATCTCAAGAAGGCACAATCAAGGAGAGTATTTTTAGTAGAGCGTTGGTGCTTGAATATAGTCCCTATGTCAAAGGATGTTTTTATTAAAAACTGGAACATTCTCAGGAGTAATGGAAAGATTTACAAATTTCTAGGTAGTACACCTAGATTTGTTTACAAGACCGGGGCCAGCTTGCAGAATGATTTAGAGAATGTAAAACCTAACCACAAACTTGATATAGTGGCCCCTCAAGTTACAAGAAAATGTGGTCTGTATAATCAATGTTCTTTTATTTTTGAGAATGCAGATGTAGTATTGGAAAATGTTAATAAGACAAAACTTTACTTTAAGAAAGGCAACTGCAATAAGAAATGTGTCATATATTTGGCTATGTGTATGTCCTGTCCAGTATTTTCTGTTGGTAAAATGGACAGGGCATTGAAAAACAGAATATACAAATACACATATCAAATTAAGAAACAGAACACCAATAATGCCTTATATAGGCACTTGGCTAGTAGTTTGGAATGCCACACTTTTAAGTTTCCAGTATTGGAGAAATTATCAGTTAACTGTAGGAGTGGTGGTTTAAAAACACTTCTCGAAGAAAGAGAAATGAAGTGTCAATTGATGTTTAATGCTTCTCCCCCCTCCAGGAATTAATGAAAACACCCCCTTGAAACCTATTTTAGAGCGTAGAGTTTAACCTTTTTGAATGTTTCTTTTAATAAACACTGATCACCTATTTATAAATGGTTATATTTTAAAATCATGTGTTTAAGTAATAATGTGCTTTAAGCATTTATAGTAGTTTTTGGTATGTCTTGTTTTTACTGCAACTTATTTGGAAACCTATTTCTCCGTAGCTAGCAGAGCCTTATTTGTATAAACTGGTTTATCTGGTAATGACATTTTGATTCTGATGAAGTCATGTTAAGCAGGACAAAAGCACTTAATCTTAATAACATTTTCATTGAGACAATTTTTCATTTACTGCTCTTGGGAGTTTTTATTGTCCATGCATCTATTTTCAGCCAGAGTTAATGGCTGCTGTTTTATTCTTGGATTTTGTGAATGTTGTTTGGTGCCACTCTTGTTTTTTCTTATTAAGAAAAGAATAAGTGTTAAGGGAAAGTGAAATAAGACTTTAAAGGATTTGTGTGAATGCTATTATATAATGAGGCAGTGGCAGGGATTGCTGAGTTAAGTAGGAAGAGGAGGGGATATGTTCAGTATAGATTTAGTCAAGGAGTAGGTGGGTGGGAATTGGGAGTAGGGTAGGGGAGTGTAGTGAGCCCAAGTACAGCAAGGATTAATGGAGAGGGTTAGAACCCCCTCAAAGATAGAGGTATTAGCCCAAGAAAAACAATCAGTGACAATGTAGGCAAGGAAAGGTTTAAACAGCAGTGGGAGTGGTATTGCTAAAACAATGTGAGTAACTCAGCAGGACAGTGGAGAGGAGAAAGTTTTAAAAAGATGCTTATGGGTAAGAAAGCCATGCATTAATGCCAGGACAAGCTTCCCATGGGCAAGAAAGTCACATGTATTGATGTAAAATTACTTTAACGAGCCTGTAGTACATTAACATATGAACTGTCCTTTTTCTAATAGTAGCACTGGCTGCAAGTTCTGTGGTACAGATGGTTTTAGCAGCCTATGTAGTGGCAGTCTTATATACTATCAGTGCTGAAAAATAATTTTCGGAGTCTGCAAATCTGCCTAGCAGAACAGAGAAAATTTTATGCAAAAAGATGGAGAAACCAATGACTTTTGTGTCTGGGTGGAAGGGGCAATCATGCAAGCCTTAAGCAGCTTTGTTCCTGTGTGCATGTGTGTGATGGTGTGTTGGATCTGTACATTTGTCATTAATGCTAATGGTGGATTGTTAATGTTAACTTATTTTGAATTTTGAGCAGACAGTTCTAGCATGCTGCAGACTAACTAGTATCTGATGTGATAAACCAGGCTTTATTATTTGCTCCCTGTTTCACAAAATGTCTGATGATGCCACCATGCATACCTTTCAACTGTCCAGATTTTCACAGAATGCCCAGATTGTTGTCTCATATTTTTATTTTTTTTCACATAAAATATGTGTTTTTCTGACAAATAATCAAGGATTGAAGTCTCTGAATAATATTTCAGACTTTTCAGCCTTCAGAAAATGTATGCTAATGCAAAACCTGTTATTCTAGCAATGTTCTAAGGTAATAAGCACAATACTTAAACATTGGCCATATTGTGGGGCCTTTGTCCCCTATTGTTTTGGCTTTGTCTATATTTCTTAAACTAAGAGGTTGAGAGGTATGCTACAATGTTTGGTTTGATCTTATTGTGATGCATATTTAGTCTTTTGTATGCTTATTCAGTCTTCCAGTACCATTTTGTTCACCTCCATCAAACCATTCAAACAGCACATTCTAGTGTACTGCAACTATCAGATTGTAACTGCCTTGGTGGCCAAGTTATGCTTTCCATATAAACAGCAGCCTGAGACAGTCATTTTTAAGTGTAGGAATATGCTACTCAAGATCCAAACCACAGGTATCTTGAAGAGGTCAGCCTATTCAAGCAACCATTATTAGACAACATTAGACAACAACCTCCTCTATCTCCCTACCACAGCCTTACCAGCCAACAGCATTAAAAAGAATTAAAAATAATGGACTATCAAATATTTCTACAGGACAGTAAAAAGTTAATAAAGCAACATATTTTGCAGCATTTAAGGCATATACAGTGGAAACAGCAGAAACTAGGGACACTGTTTAATATTGCATTAATCCACTTAAAAAGTTAATAGAACTCAGATGTTGCACTACAAAGGATGTAGGGACCCAAATAAATATGAAACTCCAATGTCTGTCAATATTGACTAATTGTAATAGTCTATGTTGTATGGGGGCCAATTTCAGTACTTCTGAACAAAGCCAATTAATATTTTTAATATTACTCTAAACCACTTAAAACTTAATAGAGCAAAAGGTCTTGCATCTGAATGCATTTACTGAAAAATAAGAAGAATGACATTGTGTGTGTGTGTGTGTGTGTGTGTGTGTGTGTGTGTGTGTGTGTGTGTGTGTGTGTGTGTGTGTGTGTGTGTGTGTGTGTGTGTGTATGCATGTGTGTGTATGCATGTGTGTATGCATGTGTGTGTGTGCGCGCACGTGTGTGCACGTGTGTGTGTGTATGCATGTGTGTGTATGCATGTGTGTGTATGTGTGTGTGTGTGTGTGTGTGTGTGTGTGTGTGTGTGTGAGTGTGTGTGCATGTGCATGCGTGCTTGTGTGTGCATGTGCGTGTGTGTGTGTGTGTGTGTGTGTGTGTGTGTGTGTGTGTGTGTGTGTGTGTGTGTGTGTGTGTGTGTGTGTGTGTGTATGTGTGTGTGTGTGAGAATGAATAAGGAGCCTGTATGTTATAGCAGAATAAGGACATTTAATTCTTAAATTAAGTAAATTAATGACCAAAACATGTATGTGATTTGAAGAGTCAAGACAAACACAAATGGAAGTTAAAATGACCTGGAAGAGAAAAGCATGGCCTTTTTTTGTTAGTGAATTGAGGTGTAGTATGGCAACCAGCCAAGATTGTATTGAATGAATTAAGCCTTTATTTTGATATTAACAGACTCTAGTGTATTACCAGACTCTTGAGAACCAGTACTCAGTCAACAGTAGAGTCACCAATATACTGAATTACTTTGGAACTGCCAGAGCAATTCAACATATCATTCACATAAATAGTGAATATCAACAGTCCTAGTACCAAAGCCAGAGATACACCTAAACCAACCATTACGAAAGGAAAATGTCATCATTACATTTTACAGCTAGCTTTCTATTACTCTGATAGTGTGAGAACCATCACATTGCTCCAAAAGTAAACCCATAACCTTATAAGACCTTCATTTACCAGCATGGGATAGAAGGAGGTAATTATGATAAATTTCATGTGGTCAAGTTACTGCTGAATATA
Organism: Protopterus annectens; assembly: GCF_019279795.1. Classification (NCBI taxonomy): domain Eukaryota; kingdom Metazoa; phylum Chordata; order Ceratodontiformes; family Protopteridae; genus Protopterus; species Protopterus annectens. Next base: position 147,725,725 of record NC_056736.1, on the reverse strand, counting down.
CTAAACAAAATCTACAAATGCAGATCCTGTGTCATAGTTGGGGTGAAAACAATATTGTGCACTCAGGTAATATTTAAGTTTATTAGGTAATTGAGAAGCTGGCAGAAAATGCATTTACTGAGATTTTTTGTTTTGAACCATGCTTGTGAACAAATGTCGTGATTGTTTTCTTCAGCATAATGGGACATGGTCCACTAACAGATTTGTTGATGAGAAAGGTTACTAGAAAAGCAATAGCAGACACTGAAATCTATAGAAATCTAGGCATTAGATTGTCAGATACTGTTGAGTCAGGCCTAAACCTTTTTATGTGTCTGAAGACCGCATTATTGTAGATGGTAAACTGAATAGGGTAAGGTAAATATATCATCGAAACATCTGATAATATATACTGAAGGTCTACAGATGCAAATGTGATCTTGTAGCAGGCAGTGAGAGGTTTTGACACTGAACTTGGTGGAGAAGTTTGTCAGCTACACGCTAGAATTTGTATGGTTTTTAAAAGACTACAAAGACAAGTTTGTCAGCACTACATTTTTAACCTTACTTCTCACAGCCATAAACTTCACAAAGTCAGACTCAGATTTATTCTTGTAGTAAACATCCCACAAATGATCTCTGCAAGACATAATTTTCTTCTTATTTCTGCAATAACCCAGGACAGACGTGTGGGCTGAATGTATGTTTTGTAAGATGGAACAAACATATTTAGGGTTAGCAGGAGAGCGGAGTTGAAGAAGCTGGCTGCTGATGGGGAGACTGGTAAATGATGTAAGTAGCATGTAATGCCGAGTTTAAGGTAGTATCATTAACATCATATTTCACAAAATACACTATGATGTAATTTTTGGAATTTCTTCTTGTTTCCTAACAACAAAGATGGATATGTGATCACTTATGACATTGACCATAATGCTAGTAAACTGGACATTTTTTATAGCAATTGACAAGGGCCAATACAGAATATTCAGGAATGGTCAAGTGTCCAGAGGCTTTTTCAGTACAAGTGCGTTGAGTGATAACTTGAAAGAAACCATATACCCGGATTGTCTGTTATCCAGATCCCTCTTTTGCTAGAACCCAGTCAATGCTGACATCTCCTACAGAGTAACTGCTAACATGGATATAAAGGCAGTTACTTCACCCATATGCTTTTTATCCTTACTTGCAGGGGACATGAATTCAGGCTATGGATGGAAAATTAACAAGCAATGAGCTGTGAATTTGTTTGGCAGTGATCAGAATGTGACATTATCAAAATATAAAATATTATCCCTATTGGCACCCTTCTGAGTCCTATTTAGCTGAAGAATATTATAACTCCATACTGTGGACAGATATGAAGATCACTTGCTCTGAGACAATTTATGAAGAACATTATAATATTGTCTGTGAACAAAGTATAATCACTTGCTTTGAGAGAGTTTATATAACAGACAAGTAATCAAGTTGGTAAATAGAATGGCAGATATGTAGCAGATGTAATTTGTCAAGCATTGTTCCAGCATTGATATAGATCACTTTTTTAAATGTATCTATATTTGGGGAACTACTGGTGTTTTGTTTTGAACCAGAATTTGGATGCCTGTCACCCAAGTAAAGGGAAATGGCAGGTGTGATTATAGTAATGTTGACACAATTTAAATATGCCGGTAGCTGTGAATGAGTGTCTAGTTTATTTATTCTTATTATTTATTTAACATTTGTTTATCAGGAAAGTCCATCTTGAAATGAGCCAATTTTCAGCAAAGGCTCAGGGAGTAATGCTCCAGATGCATGTCTTTGTAACATGGGAGGAAACCAGGGCACCCAGCGGAAACCCACACGAATTCAGGCAGGATATGCACACTCTGCACAGAAGTCACTCCAGCCCAGAATCAAACCGGGGAACCTCTTGCTGTGTGGTGATAATGCAAACCGCTGCACCATTGCCCCATTTAGTTGAGTTTAGTTTGATTCTGCCTATGGTCATAGTCTTGTAGCAGCAGTGCTCCCTGGATTTTCTGTTGCTTAGTTTTGCAGCCTGCATCATTCTGGTGTTGGGCAATGCAATTTTCCTTTGAACAGCCACTAAGCTGAAGGAGATTAAGGATGTACTATCAAATCCTTTCAGGATGTTATGGGATCCAAAGGGAACTGTTGGCAGTTCACTGACTTTCACCAAGTTGGAAGTGTAAAGGTGTTCATTTAGGAGTTCACGCTTTGCTTTTCCAAGATGGCAAGATGACTTTAATACTAGAGTCAACAAGAAGTCTATAACATTTGTTGAAGAATTCCTTTGTATAACAAGAGATTCAACTTTACTCAGCCTATTATCTCTGCTACAAATATACAGGAACATGCCTTCAACTCAGGGTTCCATATAAACACTGAGATCAGGCATTTGTTGGTAGAACTGGTCACATTCTCCAATCACAGTCTTATTTATTTTTGCTTGAAGTAACATACCATGGCTTACACCTCTCAAGCAGAGGCTGACAGCATGCAGGAAATTGTACAGACAACTCCTGACCTGTTTCCTCTCTTGAACCACTATTTATTGGAACTGAAGGTTGGGGGTGTTGATGAGGAAATTGTGGCCTGTAAGAAAACCATCATTGTCTTAGCCAGTCCTCTCACCCCAAATCATTTAGGCATTGTCTTTTTCATGACACATGAGCCATGGTATGAGCTTGAGCTACATAAGCTTAGAAAGATGGGAAAAGACCCCCCCCTTTCACGGTCTGTTTGAAAACAAACTTCTTTTCAATAAATATATTTTAGTCTATCAGTGTTACCTATTCCAGAAAAATAAAAATCTCTGCACTTGACTCAGAAAATCAGTGTGGTGATCAGTCATCCTTGGCACTATTCAAGATGGGAAACAGGTTCAGCAGTATGATCTATTACCACTCTGAAGTCTTTTACAGTTGAAGGATGTGAACTGGCTGTTATATATTTTATATCCAAGAGCTTCTTCATCAAGCCAAGCATTAGCACAAGCATGGCTTCAGGGCTGATCCAAGCTCTTGTTTATAGGTTCATAGGTGAATACCAGGCTATCAGTCTGCAGAGCACTACAAGACTAACCAATAATCTGAGATTAGAATCAAACCCTGTATCTTATATCTGTGAGGTAAAAATCTTAAACATTATGCCAGCCCGCCTTATAAAGAAACCTCCTTCTTGGTAATGGACTGAATTTATTGTTTCTTTTAAAGAAGATTTTGTTGCTCTAATGTCTTGCATGCCACAACATGCAGTCTAGATCCCTGCCTCACCATGTTGGTTATATCATGCCTTGAGGTGCTTGGTCTAGTTCTTTACCAGCTCACTCTACCATCACTTCACTTATAATCTAAAGAAGAATATCATGATTTTCATCTGTATTTAGGCTGGCTTAGTTTAAGTTGATCTGGATAATTATCTGCCCATCTCAAACATTCCACGTATTGGAAAGATTTGGACAAGGTCCTACATATGCAATTTATTTATACTTGAGTGGCAGCAGCATTTATGAGCTGTTCAAATCTACGATTTGCTCCAAATATAGAACTGACACTAATACGTTTCCTAAGAATTTTACTGCTCCCTTTTTGGTTACAAATCAGTATTGATATTCTGTCTTAGTCCTCTTAGATACCTCTGCTGCATTTGATGTGATTGATATTGAGGGTCTGTTGAAACACTGTTTTGTCATTGTAGATGTTTTCTTGGATTGGTTTGCCCCTCACCAATCTGGATGTATGCAGAAAGTGGTATCAGAGGTAAATTCTTCTAATCCTAAACTTTGTTCTATGGTATTTCTCAGGGTTTCATTTTGGGCCTGCCATTGTTTTCACTTTAGTTGGTCCCCGTAGGAAATATCATTTGAGTGAAAGTTTCACCATACCATAGTTATGCTGATGTCACACAGTTGCATCCTTCCTTCCTCACAGATCTGTGTCTACATGACATAAGTTCAATACCAACAAAACCACAACAATACATATTCACACAGACATCCAAAATGTACTGTCTCTGGTTTTGTCCCTATATTATGTACTGTGCACACAAACTGCACTGTGTCTAAGAGGTGCAGAATCTTGATGTGTCTGCCATAAAAACCCATCCTGTTTTTATTTGAAGAATATTGTCCTCATAAAGCACCTAATTTCAGCTATAGACATGTCTATAGTAGCATATGCCTTGGTTTTCTCCAGTATTGGCTATTGTAATGCGCTGAACTTGGATCTTCCAGACATAGAGCTCAACTGTCTGCAGCTAGGATGAGCTGTACAGTTCTGATAGCATGATGTTGCAGTAAATGTCAATTAAAAAGGGAAAAATAATTAATATTATTGTTATTAGTAGTAGTATTATTTTCCAGAATCTTTCAATCCAATTGGTTGTTTTATACTTCGCTGTTTTACACTTCTTCAGCAAGGAAAATATATACTTACCTACTTGAAGAAGGGCCAAGCAATTTACTGGCTGCGGGATCCAGATTACTAGATTAACCCTTTAATTTATTTCACACACACACACACACACACACACACACACACACACACACACACACAAGAAAAATCTCTTGCCATTGCACAGTCCGCAACTAGCTTAGAAGGAAACCAGTGTAAATTAAGAAAAAAGAACCTTACCTTACAAAATGACAGCCAGACACACTGGTATTTTATCTCTGACATCCCAAGAGCAGCACAGGAGAAATAATAACATACTTGAACGGCTACATGGATCCATCTGCAAAACAAAGAGACATAAATAGAATCTACTCTGAGCACACACAAATCACGTGTCTCTGCAATAAGTATTCATAACCATTTATCACCATTAGCAAATTGGCTTCATGCTACTTCTTCCTTTAAAATTATTTTATACACTTTTTAAATAAATAAATTGTTTAACAGGAAAAAAAGTCTTCATGGAGTTTTTGGTATGCTGTTATTTTTTTCACATGCTATGATTAGTTGCTCATGTCAAGCTTTGCCCTCAGGGAAAACTCATCATGGCATGAATAAAATGTAGCATGCCAACCACTCCAACAATATTTACTGCTTAAGCAGTATCCTTTTCAAGTAAAACTGACAGCATTCCTAACAGCAACAAGAATAAAACACTATCCTTAACAATGGTGAAATAACCTAAAGTGTGAACTGTGAACAAATGCACGTAAAATTATACCTGTTCCGTGACTATAACTCCAGGAGTGGGAAATGTCAGCAATGGTAACTTTTTCACAGTAGAGGCCTAGGACTTAGTTTTGTGGGCCATGAGGAAGACAGTTAAAGGAACAAAATATTTGAGATATATGCAAAATTTAAACTGAGCAGGTTATTCAGGTATCAGATCTAGGTCTAAAAGATGCAGAATGCACGTTATCAGGATATAACCCTAATGCAGAACTCAGTTATGGGATATAACCTTAATTTCTAGGATATACCTGCAGAATAAATGTCGCTATATAGTAATACCTCCTTATGTCATTTGATCTGCTTAACATATGCTTTGCTATAAACAGTTATTACCTGTTATTTTCATGTAGATGAACAATTTCACAGTTTCAACAAATATGTTAAATGGGTCTGTGAGGAGTTGTATAACTTCTAAAGACATGTTTAGGACTGAAAACCTACATTTTAGCCAACAAATTATATTAGTGTACTAATAACATCCACATAGCTGTACTTACAATCAACACACCTAGAAACAGCTATAATGATTCTCATCAGCTGCAGCAGCGCATTGTGTGAGTGATTATTTCTTAAATTTCACAAAATGTCTTAATTACTGCTAAATCTTAAGCCTGAATATTTAATCAGACTAACAGCAGTTGTCAAGCAAGATGAGAATGATAAAACATCCTCTTCAAGCTGCGTAAGACCAATTGCTGTCCGCCATCTGCAGTTCCAGTTCTTGAGGAAGGTCTTTGAAAATACCAGCTTTTTATTCTAGGTCAGGGGTAATGTCTTTGAAGTCCTAGTCGCAGGCAACAAAAAATCTTTATAGTGTTTTATTCAGTACTTCTGTGTGCATTATCCAGCTAAGTATTTGAAATGCAGAAATATAGAAATATTATGAAGGGGCTACTTGGAAGACAATAAAAATATAAAATGCTAGTTTGCAGAGAACAATTTACATAGATTTAATTCCTTTTATGGATAAATTCCCCATTGTCTTAGTCTCAAGTCATTTATTATCCATTTGCAGTGCAAGACAGGAATGGTAAGTCTCAGAAATATAAATTGTCTCTGAAGTATAAGAGGGAAATAGAGGTCGGCACAGCAATAGAAATAATAATGAACAGTATTAAAGCACATAAAAGCATAGCCTGCTTTCCAGAGTCATACAAATAACACATAATGCATTTATCAGTCACATTGTCTGCAAGCAACTGTGCCACTTCTCAAATTCAGTCCTTTGGGTGCAGTTATGACTGTCAAATTTATACACCAAATTCCCATGCTGTTGCGCTCTTCTAAAATAACGCCCTTTTGTTGAACAATATATGTGATAAATATGCTATCGGAGATTCATAGCATATACAAAATTTCTCAGAACGTCTTAAACATATCATCTGAACAGCTGATCCCTTTGGACACATCTATGTCAATGCTGACTAGCATGCTCCTTTTCTATGTCACTTATGTGTTTTTCGAGGTGCCGTATTTGGTTTTTTTTTGAGTTTGTCATAGTGTCAACCTCTCAAAAATTAAGACTCTTGGCCAAAAAATGGCAAACTTAATAAACATAATTAACCACTTCTTTATAATGGCACCAGATTAGCCTTCCACCCAATCCAGAGCACAATAGAGTTCCTTTAGGTTTGCATGAGAGCATGTCTACAAAGGACCTATGTCTGCCCTCTTTTGACTGACAAGGGAGAGATATTGTCTCTTCAGCATAAAGCTACCAGCCATATGTTACATTAGTAAACATAAAGAGTGCATTCCTAAAGTATTTCCTAACAATAAACAGTGGAAAAACATACTTGTATATAAGTAAATATATTTCATTTTTTTGTTTATTTTTTTTCCTTAAACAGTGTCTTCAAGTATATATATTCAAAGGTTCAGGTACATGTTGAAAACTTCTTAGGATTTATTTTTTCAAAACTCCACATTACAATAAATATTGCATTTTGTACTGGTTATAATGTTCTATACTATTTGAATTCCTCTGTATTGGTACAACTGCCATTGTGCTTGGGCCATGAATGAAAAAGGTTCAAGGATCAGCTCACCTCTATAGTTAACAAAATCAAAATGCTTTGCATTGATATATGTATTTATTTTTTACAAAGTAGGCATTTTGTAAGATTTGCCAACTTATTAAACCATTCAAGAGGTGATGCAAATGACTTGTCATGGAAATTACTATTCTGATTGTTGATTGAAGTAGTCATACAGTATGTTTCACAGAATAAATATTGCATTGAAGAAATTCTCTAGACATCATGTGCACAATGTGGGCTTATCTTAGACCTTCTACATTTATAGCACTTCAAGTACATTTATTCAGCATAATTCTTTTCAGTGTAATGGCACATGACAAACATCCCAAGGTTTCTTGTCTGTATAATGAGTTTTTCATGAATCTGGTGTATGAATGAACACAAATTTGCATTTAAAGGTTTCTTTGTTCAAGTATTTTTCTTTCTTTTAATTTCTCCCTTAATCTTTTTGTATATCTTCTGTCTCGAAGTTCTGGGCTTCTTGCATAATATTAACAATACATAATTTTTTCCTGTCCTCAATACTCCACTCTATTGTCTTTATGGCTGCTTTTGGCCTATCAGCTTTTATGAATTTTGTGGACTACTACTTCCTTCCACAACAGGGGGGTCATCCTCCCCCTGAGCGTGACCTAACCACATTTAGAAATGTGTCCACGTCTTGAGGATTCTACACTGCCGTTGTTTCCAGTCATAATGGGGAATTGTAAAAAGGGGAAGAATCTAAAAATGGCATGGATACACTACAAAAAAGCATTTGACAGCATCCCACATTCATGGATAAAAGAGTCCTTACAAATGTATAAGATACACCCTACACAGATCGATTACATTATGGTGACCATGAAACAGTGGCAAACTACTTTACAGCTAAGCCTTGTTAACGGACAAATTATTAACCCAGGGATATAAATTCAAAGGGCAATACTCTAGTGTGACTTGCCCTTAAGCCATTAAACTGTCTACTTGACAGATTAGGACATGGTGACAATTTGGCTCCCAGAAAACAACAAAGTGTAAAGATCTTCATCTTCTTTTTGTGGATAATTTAAAACTGTATAGATCATCAGATGAGGAACTGAAAGCACAACTGCAAGTGGTCAAAACTTTCTCAGATGATATAAGAATGTCATCTAGTCTTAATAAATGGTCAAAAGCAACCTTTAAATCAGAAAAGCTGCAGCACCAGGAAAATGTCAGTCTGGGACAGGAATGTGATATAAAAGAACTTTAGCAAGAGGGAGTATATAAATATTTGGGAATTGATGAAGGATTAACAATAAAACATAAACAAATGTGAAAGCAGCTCAGGCATCTAGGAACAAAGTCCAAGCTATAAACCAATTTGCTCTTCCTGTTCTAACTTACAGTTTTGGGATGATTGACTGGACGCAAAAGGTATTAGATCAGTTGGACAGGAAGAAAAATGATTCATGCTTATCAAATGATTTATAATAATTAGTGTATACCTAGAGTATATATTTCCTATTCTGAAAGAGGTATGGACCTCCTCAAAATTCATTACATATATAGATCTGCAGTGATAGGACTACATACATATCTGTTGACCTTACGAGATTCAAACATTGTGAAAGTCTTAAAACACTATGAGAACAAGACTAAGATGGCTTCCCTGTTTAGTTTCGCAGAAGCATATCAGTGTCAAGCGGGAATGCAAATGAAACCAGAAGTATATAAAAATCAGACAGCAACTGAATGTGCCAAAAACAAAAGAAAGAATATAAGGTGAAGCATCAGATGAGATGGCAAGAAATATGGAAAATGCATAAATATAGCGGCAAGTACAGAAAACTCCTGGAACAACCTCATGTCAATCAGGATCTAATGCAGCATTCATTAAGGAGAGTTGAATTTAAGTAAAAAAAAAATGAAAGGTTAATATTGGTGGCCCAAGACAGTGGACTGCATAAACGCTGGTTTAAAAAGTCCATTGAACATTTTGAAGAAACAGACAAATGCAGGTTTTTTAAAACAGAATTGGAAACAGTCACACATCTTGTGTGAGAGTAATGCACTAATGGCAGAAGGCCTGTATACTGAAAGGCATAGTCATGTAGCAAGACCGTTGCATTAGGGATTGTGCAAACATTATACTAGTGAAGTAGCTGAGAAGCATTGGAAACATGAAACACAGAATATTGTATAAAATTTTGAATTTTATATCACATGGGATCACCCAGTACCAACAGTTCAAAAGATAGATGGGAGAAAACTAGATATAGTAGTTCATGAAAAGAAAACAAAAGTAGCACTGACTGCTGAAATTGTTACACCCAGTGATTACATTGTTTTATGTACAGAGAGACACAAAGTCATAAAAATACCAGGATTTGTAGGCAGAACTGAGGGTAATGTGGAAGACGGATATATAGATGGTTTCAGTAATAGTAGGTGCAATGTGTCTCATAAAAGAATTTACAGTTGTATTTAAATATGTTGCCAATAAATAAAATTCCTTATGAACTGCAGAAGGCATCAATTCAGGGCACAATGCAGGTGCTGCAAAGAGTAGATACGCAAGAATATACAGTTTGCATTTATAAAAAATTCTGTCATTTTCTTTGGGTTATCACCTGCTGCTGTTTTTGCAGCAGTCCTAAAAATAAAATTTGTTATAAAATTGTAATTTGCATATAACACAAACATATGATATGAAGCAATATTATAGCACATCATATAATAAGATGACAGAGCAAATATTAATTTTAAAAATAATTTGAAATTAAGCCCTCTTGACTGGGTGATAGCATGTTATCTCCTGTAAAATTTCAGTCTGGGCTTCTGAAGTAAGTCTAGTATTCATGAAAGCCATGTCTTTTGTGTTTTGCAGGGTTCATCTGTAGACAGTGAGAGCACCGTGTTTTTCATATCAGACTACATGCTGTCAATAATGTTTGCATTAATTATGCAGTTTGTGAGCAAATAAATTAAGGCCAAAAACTTCAAGAAATGCCTACAGTTCTTTATCACTGGTTATTCAGGACAGTACTTCATATTTAAACTTGAAGGTCAGGTTAAAATCTAACTAAAATGTCAGTATTATATGTGTGTGTGTGTGTGTGTGTGTGTGTGTGTGTGTGTGTGTGTGTGTGTGTGTGTGTGTGTGTGTGTGTGTGTGTGTGTGTGTGTGTATCTATAAATATATATATATATACACACATAGTCAGTAGAGCATCACCACAAGACAAAACTCAACACCATTTAAGACAGTATCACAAGTATGATTTCAGCAGCAAACACCCAAGGAGCAGAACAACAAGAGAAAGACTTACAGAAGAACCTGTTGCCACAAGGAAAAATTACACCGAGACAGGGCAACAAGGGATTTCCAGGACAGCACCCCACTAGCCAAGACCAGACCAGCCCTCTACTACACATGCAAGAACAAAATCTGGAACCATTGCAGGACACCGTTAATGGATACAGAAACCAAAGTACTAGAAAAAGGGCTTAACTTTATTCCACATAATAGCAGTAACCTTGTCACTCGAGTCATTGACCTTAAGCTGTTTCCTAGAAAATTGAACCTCTAAATATTTTTTCATGAAAGAGAAAAGAGAAACAGACAACTTAGAGAACCAATGATCTAGGAACAGAACAGCAGGCAGTGAAGAAAAAATGGAAGAATCCTGACACCTTCTGCCCCCCACTTCAACCTACTATCAGGCATATGAAGAGAAATGTGAGGATAATATACATATAATTCTAGCTAAATCATGAGAAAGGAAATTTTATAACCTCACACAAAAAAACATTTTTAGCTCTAAAATGACTCAGTGAAGACAAGACAAGAAGGATTATAAAAGCAGATGAGAGTGATGGCATCTTCATCACAGACACAGAGAAATACAATAAAACATTGAAGAAATACTAAGGAATCAGAATTTATACAAGAGAGCGGATACTGAACAAGTCTCAAAAGCTTCAAGGTCATTCACATCAAACATGTTAACCTTAACTCAGAGGAGCTTATACGCGATGATTTGTCTAGCTTTCTGACAGTCCCCAACCCTTGGATACTGCACATTTTTGTCAACCCAAATCCTTACAAAAACATGGAAAATCCTTTTAATCACCCACTAGTAGCAGGAGGGGGTTCAGCCACTGAAACTTTATCCATTTATATTGAAATTAAGGTTAAAGAGCCCACTAGGAGTACTCCCTCTTTCATTTGTGACTCAGGCAATTTCCTGAAAAAAAAATCAAATAAAAATAAAACTGGAGATGATGCTTGTCACAATTGATGCGGAATCCCTATACACTGTTCTTACCCATAACCATTGTATTGATGATGGGATAGAATATATTGGCTCAAGGACTATGGCCACCCAAAGAGAAGTTAAAGCTGTTTACAATATGCTGGACGTCATACTCACCAACAACTATATACAGAGCTGAGTATATTTTTCAGGCACTTCAGAGATGTGTACTGGTAATTGTTGTTTGACTAATTTTATATTATTGCTGGCTGAATTCAAAGTTGTGCACTGTTATTTTTGCTTCACTGTATAGTTTTTCAGATCTCTGCTGAAGGTGTTGGTTTTCCCATACCCACCCTCCCTATTTTTGTCTTGTTTAAATTTGGAGGCTTTTGCAGTTGCCTGCCCCCACTGTAGATTTGATCTGGGACACTCCCCCCAGTCCCATCTCTTTACCTCATTCTACCTAATAGACTCCTTCTGCACTTGTTTTTAGTCATTTTTAATTTAATTGCATTTTTTAAACTGTTTGGTCTAACATTGCTACATACTCAAGTGTGCTAGCTTGCACTGCATTTGAATTGTTTTTACTGCTGTTCAACTACTTTTATATATATATATATTTATATATATATATATATATATATATATATATATATATATATATATATTTGTATAGGTTTACTATTGAATGTGCGAATGCACTTCGTTCGAACGGCGACCTCATCGACGCATTTGCGCAAACCGAAACTGCGAAAACTGTTCGCTAGCGAACCGAAACCGTGAAAACTTCGACGATCGACATTACCGGCTGCGCAACACCTCCACACCCATGCTACCATGGGTCAGATAGGGGCGAGGTTTTGCCGTTCGCACATCTGGGAGTCGGTGTAGTGGCGATCGCAGTTCCGCTTTCGTGCAAGACGAGTCACACATGTCGGGATCGACATTTCAATAGTAAACCATATATATATATATATATATATATATATATATATATATATATATATATATTTATAAAATATATATACCTTTCCTGTAACTACTGTAGTCCAGATTCAGATTTGCTGTATCCAGGACTGTATGTAAGCTTCTGAGACCCCCCCCCAAGCTTTCTGTGTTGGAGGGAAGCCTTCTACCTTACCAGTGGGAGTGGTAAGCACTAGGTAACCTATCTACCACATAAGAAGTGGTTCTGGCCCAGAAAATGTCGTTATTGGCTGTTTGGGCTGTTTTTCCATCTCTCTCAACTTTCTGATTTAAAAGCCCACATTTCCACTTGTTTCCCCCCTTTTCTGTAACTAGTTTAGTCCAGATACAGATTCTTAGTTTTAGTACTTGAATTTGCTTATTCATGATCAGCACTTGTTCAGAACTTGTAAGCACTAAATAACCTACTAATTACTACAGCACTCAACCTTCCTCATTACCTAGAGGAAAACAGTTTTGGTACTTACTTTCCTCACTTGCTTAGAGAAAAACATCTCTTGTACTCACTTTCCTCACTTATCTAGAGGAACATAGTTTTTTATTCAGGCATGTCTAAGGGTCAGCTCCCAGTGTTCTCTCCTGTCTATCTGATGGATCTGGGCATCTTGGGACAATGTAGAAATTGCCTCATGTACACAGACAACCCTCTCCTCCTACCACTCAACACTATAACCTGTGAGAGATGCACTTATCTAGCCAAACTGGAGGTAAAGCTCTGTCTAATCAAGACTGAACTTGACAGTCAAGAGGAGTAGGTAAACACTTGCATCACACCACACTCATCACATAGTCTCACTAAATCTACACCACCAAAATCCACACATAGAAACAAAAAAAAATTTGTGGAGGCTCTCAATAATAATCTGCTCAAGCAACAGAGATCTCCAAAGCAGAAATGCAAGCAACCTCCACCCCCAAACACAACCCAGTTCAGTTACAGGCTTGCTGTTCTTGAACTGTTTGTAAGTTTCTGTGAGGCCATTTTTTGCTTGGGCTAAAGGAAAGTCTCTCTGTTGATCAGTTGCAGTGAAAAACATTGAGCAGCCTGCCTGCCCCTGTGGGAGTGGTTACTGACTTGAAACTGTAGTTTTATTGGCCATTTTGGGTCAATTCCAAAACTCCTTCATCTTCCTCTCTTAAAACCCTCTTTTGCGCGGTTTTGCGCGTTTTTGAGCATAGCGCAACAACGGGCAGCGCCACCTAATTGGGTTTAAACTATTCCTGGCTCCACAAAGTCTGCTCTTCACTTTTTCCCTTAGAACTGCTTTAGCTCTCAATTTAAACACCATATTCTCATTTTCAGGCCCTTCACTGGTCCAATTAAGTAATCCTACAAGTTAGCACTATTAAACCATAAGCACTACTTACTCTTATACTCTCTACGATTACCCTGTCCTCTATTGGTCTGTCTTAAATTCAGTTTCCCTGTTACTCTAGCATGTCCAAAGGTCAGTCAATGGTTTCCTCTCCAGTCCAGCTGGTGAATCTGGGAATTTTGAGGCAATGTTACAACTGTCTCATGTACACGGACAACCCTCTCCTCCTCCAAACAGGTTCAAATATATGTGAGAGATGCAACTATTTAGCCAAACTGGAGGCTGAGCTCTCTCATCTCAAAACTGGTGTAACCAATCAGGAGGAGACGGGAACCTCACACAACACAATTCCAGTATCACATAGTCCCACCACATCAGCGAACCAAACACATAAATACACAAAAACATACTCGGAGGCTCTAAATAAAAATCTACCTAAGCAACAGAGACCTCCAAAGCAGACATCCAAGCAAACGCTACCTCAAAACAAAACACACACAACACATAACCCACAAAGTCAGTGTGCCAAGCAGCCACAGCCCTTAAGGCTGAATAACACACCTGATACTCTTGTTATAGGTGACTCTATTGTCAGACACACTGATGTCCCGCTCACCAGGCTGAATAAAGAGAAGGTCATGGTGAGCTGCCTGTTGGGTGCTAGGATCCGACACATAATGCAAGCACTCAGGTCACTCCAAAGCAAATACAAATATGACTCAGTCATTGTACATGCTGGTGTGAATGACCTGAGACGTACCTCCCTGGACTACATGAAAAGAGACATAGAGGAGCTCTCTGATCATGTAGCCCAGGCTGGTATGACCCTGACCTTGAGCAGCATCTTACCCTCACCTAGAATGATGCCACAGTACAAAGACAAAATGATCGATTTTAACAATTGGCTAAAATTTTGGTGTCATTCAAAGGGGATCCAGTGTCTGTCAGCCTGGGATGACATGCTCGACAAGCCACGTTGCTTCGCTAGGGACGGCTTGCACCTGTCACCACTGGGCTTTCGGATATTGGCAAAGGCTCTTGCCACCCCCATAGTGCCTTTTTAGGCAAGGCTCAAAAGTCAAACCCACCCCCATAGACAGCACAAGGAACAAGAAACTAAGGGTAATGCTGCTAAACGCCAGAAGTCTTAACCTCAAGATGCATGCACTCGAAGCTCTCCTCAGTATGGAGAACATCGATATCTGTGCAGTGACAGAAACCTGGTTCAAGGCTCCAGAGAGCACCCCAGCACTACCAGGCTATACCTCGTATCATGCTTTTTGGCCCCAAAACACGGACTGAACCACAAAAGGAGGGGGAGTTTCCATATTTATCAAGGATATCCACACCTCCAGGTTAGTGGCATTGCACAAAGTATCGGAGACCATCCATGTGCAACTAACAGTGGGCAAGACTGCTTTTCAGTTTATAGCATCCTACAGACCACCCTCTCAAAGTCAGGAATCCCATTCGGCCTTCCTGAAAACATTGGAGAACATGAAGATCTCTCCGAACACCATTATATTGGGCGACTTCAACTACCCAAACATTGACTGAGAGCACTACTCAAGCCCCAGCACCTTAGCCCAAAGATTCCTGGAAATTATAAACTCAAATGCTATGGAACAACTAGTCACCACTCCCACAAGAGGGGACAACATACTAGACCTGATCATTACCAACATGGGGACTCTATGCTCCACACCAGAAGTATATCCCTCATTGGTAAGATCAGACCATAAATTAATTTCACTGGATGTCCACATCCTGACCCCACCCCCAGCCCAGAAAACCACAGTGAAAAACTTCTCAAAAGCAAACTTCTCACTTCTCAAAACCAAAGTGGAATCCTTCAAGGCCCCAGGGCCAGTGGAAACTACAGCCCAAACTGCAGAATCCTATATAAATGCATTCTACGGACATCTCCAGGAATGCATGGATCATGCTATCCCAAACAAAACCAAGACCCAGTCATCCAAAGGCAGGCGTCCAGTCTGGTGGACCCCTGCCATAAATAAACTGTACAACAGAAGGAGGAAGCTACTACATGATAGAGCAAAATCCCTAATAGGGAAGGCATCTCTGATCAGTACTAGCAAAAAATTACGATCCCTCATAAAATCCTCCAAGGCCAGCTTTGAGAGAAACATTGCACAGGGCACCAAAGACAATCATAAAGCTTTTTTCAGTTATGTTAGAAACCTGGGATGCAACTCCCAGACTTGTTCTGAGTCAATTCTAAATGACAAATCATAGACTGAACCCACAGACATCACCAATATCCTGGCAGACAGGTTCAGTGCAAATTTCTCCACCCCCTCCCCCCCAAAAGGGCAAGTATCTATCCCGGCAGAGGGCTGCCTCCCAAACATTTCAGATGCTCAGGTGAAGGCTGCCCTCTCCAAAGCAAAAAAACACTGCTTCCATGGGACCAGATGGAGTCCCAGGTTGCTTCCTACATGAACTACAAGAGGAACTAATCCCTCAAATAAAACAGCTATACAATCTCAGCCTCACTACAGGATATGTGCCCACAGAATGGCGTACAGCAACAGTGGTCCCACTCCACAAAGGTGGAGCCTCTACGGACCCTGGAAACTATCGCCCCATAAGCCTGACTAGCTTGGTCTGCAAGGCTATGGAGAGGATCATCATGGAGCTCATAAACAAAGACATTGGGGACCTACAGACACTAGATCCTACCCAGTTCGGCTTTGTCAAGGGCAGATCCTGCCTTTTGAACCTGGTTGACTTCTTTGAAACAGTCACCAAAGCCATAGATGAAGGGAAGGTAGTCCACACAGCCTATCTGGACCTTGCAAAGGCATTTGACACAATACCCCACTTGGGCATCATAGATAAGCTATCCAGCTTAAATATAAACCCCTATGTCACAAGATGGGTCGCAAACTGGCTCAAAGACAGAACTCACAGAGTGAGAGTTGCTGGAGCCATGTCAGACTCGAAACTGGTCACAAGTGGTGTCCCACAGGGTTCTGTCCTGGGACCACTCTTGTTCGGTATATACTTTTCCGAGGTACAGGCAAACGTGGGAGGACTATGGCTCACCAAGTTTGCAGATGACTGCAAACTGGGCGCCATAATCAACTCTCCAGCTGACACAAACATCCTTCAAAAGGTCTCACAGAGACAGATAACTGGTGCCAGCACCATGGTTTAAAGCTAAATGCCAAAAAATGTATAGTCATACCCTTTGGCAGAAACAATGTGCCCACAAATTACCACATAGGCGGAAACCCATTAAGTACAGAGAAAGTTATTAGGGACCTGGGGACCCAAGTTGATAGCAATCTCTCCTTTGAAAACCACATTGCCAAAGTGGTTAGAAAGACCTTCTACATAGCCCACCTCATCACGAAGGGTTTCACATCTAGATCAAGAGAGGTAATCATGCCCCTTTATTCATCCCTCATCAGGCCCATCATAGAATACAATGCCCCTTTTGGGATGTACCTTAACCGACACCTGCAGCAATTAGAAAGACCCCAAAAGTATCTCACCAAGAGGATCAAGGGTCTCAAACAGATGCCATATGCTGCTCAGTTAAAAAAACTCCAGCTCTACTCAGTTGCATACCGCCTACTTCGAGGCGATCTATGCCTGACATACAAAGCTATGTCAAATCCAGAATTAATGGACATGCTCCACCTCAGTAAATCTAAATCCCTTAGAGCCATACGCTCGAGGGACTTGAACCTCAGTACAGATATAAATAGAACTTGCTGGAGGGACAGGTTCATAACCCAGAGGATCCCTTCACTCTGGAATAGAATTCCAGTTCATGTGAGGCAGAGCACCTCACTGAATCTCTTCAAGAAGAATCTCGATAAGTGGATGGGGGATCGTAGGTTTGTCCCAGGAATTACTCCCGTGTCACTATTAGACAGAAGCACAGTAAACTAAACCTTAAAAAGGGCACAGTATACTCAAATCAAGGGGTGGCGTAAGCCATACAGAATCGGGCTAGGCTTATAATTGCCCCAGGGTGGATAGCCTAGTATGAACCTATGAACCTAAATGACACATAGCCCACAGACTCTCTGTGCCACTCAAACACAGCCAATAAGGCAAAACAATGTACCCAACACACTAGTCATAGGCGACTCTATAGTCAGGCATACTGATGTCCCACTCACCAGGCTAAACAAGGAGAAGGTTACTGTCAGCTGCCTGTTGGGTGCCAGGATCCGCCACATAACCCACGCACTCAGGTCACTCCACAACAAGTATAAATATGACTCTGTCATTGTCCATGTTGGTGTGAACAACCTGAGACGTACCTCCCTGGACTACATGAAAAGAGACATGGAAGAGCTGTCTGATCTTGTAGCCCAGGCAGGTAAGACCCTAGCCTTGAGTAGCATTCTGCCATCAGCCAGAATGATGCCGCAGTACAAGGACAAAATGATTGACTTCAACAATTGGCTAGGTTTCTGGTGCCATTCTAAAGGGATCCAGTATCTGTCTGCCTGGGATGACATGGTCAACAGACCACGATGCTTTGCCAGAGATGGCCTGCACCTGTCACCCCTGGGATTCCGGATACTGGCTAAGGTTCTTGCCACCCCTATAGTGCCTTTTTTAGGCAAGGTTCAAATGACAAACTCACCACCATAACAAGAACAAGCAAGCAAAAACTGAGGGTGATGCTACTCAATGCTAGAAGTCTAAATCCCAAAATGCACTCACTTGAGGCACTCCTTAAAATGGAGAACATTGATATCTGTGCAGTGACTGAGACCTGGTTCAAGGTTTCAGGGAGCACCCCTACACTACCAGGCTATAACTCATACCACTCTTTTTGGCCATGTAACCTGGACCAGAACACCAAAGGTGGAGGTGTGTCCATATTCATTAAGGATATCCACACCGCCAGGCCAGTTGCTCAGCATAATGCAGCTGAGGTTATCCAAGTGCAACTAACTCTGGGCAAAACTGCAATCCAAATTGTAGCTTGCTACAGATCACCCACCATGCCCCAGGATTCCCACTCCTCTTTTCTTGATGTACTGAAAAATATTAGGGCTCAACCAAACACCCTAATAATGGGCGATTTCAACTCCCCCACCATTAATTGTGAAAACTACTCACGTACCAACTCCTTCGCTCAACGCTTTCTGAAATTCATAAACTCCAATGCCCTGGATTAACTTATCCACACCCCCACCAGGGGCAACAATATCCTAGATCTAGTCATTACCAACATGAGTGACTGGTGTTCCACACCTGAAGTCAATGCCTCATTGGTCCGATCCGACCTTAAGCTAATTACCCTAGATATCCACATCCTGCCTCCACCCCCCATTAAGGAAACCATGGTAAAAAAATTCTCCAAAGCCAACTTCATGCTTCTTAAGACAGAAGTGGTGAACTTCATGACACCGATGCAGATGGACAATACAGTTACGACTACTGAAACCTACACAATTGCACTTTATAAGCACTTACATGAGTGCATGGATCGTGCTATCCCAAACAGAACCAAGACGCTATCCTCTAAAAAAAGGAAGCCAGTCTGGTGGTCCCCTGCCATAAACAAACTGTACAACAGAACGAAGAAACTGTTGCAAAAGAGAGTAAAATCCCATGAGTGGAGGAGCTCCCTGGTCAGCCTCAGTAAGAAGCTGCGATGCCTGATAAAATCCTCCAAAGCTAGTTATGAAAACAAAATCGCCACTGATTCTAAAACAACCACAAAGCATTGTATAGCTATGTCAAGAATCTCAATGACAACACTCATATCTGCTCTGAGTTACAGCACAATGACACTAAATATACAGACCCAACTGATATTGCCAACATCCTGGCAGATAGGTTCAGTGCTAACTTTACCCCCCTCTCACCCCCTAAAGAGCCCATCTCTATACCGGAAGAATGCAAAGTTCCTGTAATCACGGCTGCACAGGTAAAAACCACACTCTCAAAAGCCAAGAACACAGCATCCATGGGACCAGACAACATCCCAGGCTGCATTCTACATGAACTACAGAACAAACTGGCACCCCACCTAAGTACCATGTTCAGTCATAGCCTCACCTCAGGCTTTGTGCCCGCTGAGTAGCGCACAGCAATGGTTATCCCACTCCACAAGGGGGGGAGCCACCAT